>NC_056747.1:171375936-171640936 GCF_019279795.1 Protopterus annectens | reverse complement strand
TGTGAAATTTGAAACCTTCCACCCCTGAGAGAGGGGTGAGGACAACAAAATATGTTGTACAGCCAATTGTAATTACCAGTTCACATGTCCAGCAGACATGTCTGCAAAATGGGCAGCTATGTATGGGGCATAATTTTTTTGTGGGAACAGAGTGCCCTTTTTTTTTTTTTCAGTTGAGAGTGGAATGTGAGGTACAGGAAGTAGGTATATTTGCGGAGGTAGGTTGGGGAGGTTAACAGAAAAGACAAACAAGATGCATACAGGGGTGGAGTATAACACATGTGGGGGGTAAACACAATTGACAGGGACGGATGTTTGGATATCGCGAGCCCATGATCCCACAGATGGCAACAGTGGAACTGAGATCCCCACCATGGGCAGTTGCCACTGCACCTTCAAGGCCCAGGACGGGGCTGTGCTGGGGGCTGTATAGGATGGGCAGGCACACCCGTGAGTTGCGCCACCCATGCCTCAAGCTGGCATAGGGGTTCAAGCACAGACTGCCTGATCTCGCTATGCACCACAGACCGGACACTTTGGAGGGTGAGTGGACGTTCTCCTCTGGCCACGCTTGCAGAGGGGGGATGAGCCCCATCCCCTGCAGCGCTTCCACCTGAAGGTGGCACAGGGCCACCGGAGGAGGTTCCGGCCTGGGCACTAGTGCCAGGTGCACTCGCCAGCTGAGGTGGGAGAGGTGGGTCCGCTGGAACCCCCCTTCCCTGTTGTCCTATGTTTAGCAATAGTTTATGACATTTTGGGTTAGTAACAAACATTACCATTCAAAATTAGTTGTAACAGCATGCATCAGTATTCCCATTAACCAAACACCCATGAATTCCAAGCATTGAACAGCAAGCATAACACATGCATATTTAGAACAACAGTACACAATCCAACAGCATGCAGGGTTGATTGATGGCAACAGACCATCAGGTCTGGATATGTGAACAGGGCACATGCATCAACGTACATGCAAATATGTATGAACCAACAGGACAAATGTCCATTGGAATTAATTGTGAATACACAGTTTGGTATGGAATGGCATTATTTGTGAAAATAGGGTAGGGTGAAGAAATATTACATTAACAACTTCAACTACCTATACATATGCTGTACATTTCTAGTAGCTGCAGATATATATACCCTACATGTCTTAGTACAGTTTCCTATATGTAACCTTAGGAATGTTGGTGATGGGAATGTTACTGCTACATTAATATACATTGCATTTTTATTCATACACATTCATATCTGGCTGTGTTCAGGTACAGCATCCTGCTACATTTGATTTATATGGCTCTAGACAACTGTGGATGTTCAGTATTTCATACAACCATACTATCTCCATATTGCAGGGGTACAGCAACATATCCAAATTGTGGGACAGACACATTCCAGCTTCAGTACTTTCTTACAAACATTTCACTCTTTGGTTGTGGCTGTCTCATACATTTCATTATGTACTGACTGCAGTATAACTTTATTCAAGACTTATTACAGCTTTCTTGGTCGATTCATATCTCTTTCTCACACTCTCATTTGTTTTATTTTTACAATTCAAGATGGTACTTAATTCTAGGCGTTATTAACATTTCTTACTTGGTTACAACAATCCTTTCCAACAGACTCACTTGTTTCATATGTCAGATTTTAAAAGGGGATGTATTTGACACATGTCTATCATCTGTAGATTGTTTACCAGTAATTTTCAGGCTGAAGCAAGTTATCTGATATTACAATACAGGTGGAAAATCTCTATTTCAGACTTGTTTAATTTTTATTTCTGGATTACAGGCTGCATCACTTATCTAATCATACAGTACTAGCAGAATCTTTCTGCTAGTCTTATTTGAACTTTATTCATATGTAACAGCACTGAACTATTTTACAAGCTGTCTCACTTATATTCTATAACAATTCCAGCAAAATAATTACTAACCTGCCTGGTGGCGCAACTGCACCAGCCTATCATCATAGGCTCGCCGATTCACAGAATGCACACCTGCAGCTGTAATAATAATAAATGAAGTAATATTGGAACATACATCTCCATAATATCGGCTAGGATAATTTCTTACATACTTAATTACATGGATACTTACTCAGTAGTGGGGTTCTGGGCATTTGCCAGGCCTCCTGGATCCAACGGTTCAGTTGGTCCTGCTTACATCTCTTCAGGTCCGCATGGTGGTGACGGACCTGTTCACCAGTCCTTGGTATGCCTGTGGCACTAGTGAAATCATGTGCCAACCAGTTCCACGCCTCTGCCTTGTACGGACCCAGGGAACCTGGCCCTGCATGAGTTGAGCCTCATGATCGTGGACTAGGAGCCAAACCATATATTTGGACTCCTCAACACCCCACCTCTGTGCTTGGAAGCGACTGCCCTCTCCTACACCTGCCATCCTGACTGCAAATGGGTTCCACAATCAGTTATGCTGTGTATTCCCACCTATGGGGCTTATATATGCCAGTTTTCCCGCACTTATCTGTGATTGGCCATTTTGAAAGTGTATCAGCTTAAAAAAACCTGCTTTGTCATGCTTCTATTTCCATTCATTCCTATATATATGCTAATACTGCATTTCTCAGTACAACTGTCATGGCTTAGTGGTTTAGTACTTTGACTATGGTGCACAATATCCTGGGTTCGAGCCTGGCCATTGCTTTTTTTTTTTTTTACTACTGTCTGGACAGGCTAGAAGGTGTGTCTGTGTAAAGGCGGTTTTGATACAGCTTGCTCAACGTTGCTCATCGGTAAGCTAGTTGGCGTGCTGCGCAGCTCCGCGTAAACGGCTTACGCTGGGTAACGTGTTATTTGGCTATGAGCACGCATATTACACTGTGTGAAGCGTTGCTCAGCTACGGGCACACATTTTACGCATGATAAAGCGCTGCTAAACTCTGGGCACTCATATTACACATGTTAAACCGCTGCTCACCTGCGGGCAGTCATACTCAGCTTGTTAGAGCGCTGCTCAGCTATGGGCAGTTATAAAATGTTTTTTATTTTATTGTGTCAGATTTCTTCAAAAATACATGGCCCATTTCATTACATTTTACTTAAATTATAGTTATATATATATATATATATATATATATATATATATATATATATGTGTATGTATATATATATATATATATATATATATACATACATATATGTCAGGGGATTGTTTCATGCTTATTTCACTAAAAATAGAAAATGATGTTGTTGAGGCTCGAACCGTGACTACCTCCTCTTTGGCCAACGTCTCTACCACTACGCTATTGCTACTTGTCTTAATTTGCATATTTAGAGCTTATATGCTTTTCAATGACTGCTAACTGTGGCTGAGTGGAGGGCACACCCGCGCAAACGAACGCAACTACGGGCAAACATTTTTGAAATTATAAAAAAAAAATTAAACTGTTATTTTTTACGTTTTACATTACAGTTGGGTTTATAGTCTGTGGGGGCATGTGTGGTGTTGTGTTTCTTGACATTTCCGCGGACTCGCTCGTGGGAGTTTACTTTCAGGACTCTGACTCTTCTGGGAGCGTGTCCCTTTGCAGAACTCACCATGCGGACCCACCCCCTACTTTCCTACACGGACCGTGTTAGCCTAGGGTGTGATTCAGCATGCCCTCATGAATATGCATGGCATGCTGACGTCACACCGTTTAACTGCAGCCTCCATGTAAGACATATTAACTCTTACACGGAGGTTTCGTGAATCCTGCCCAATATCTTTACACGAAGATTTTGCCATGAGTAAGAACTATTTATATGTGCATCCCGAACAGATGCTGACCTAGTTAACAGGAAAACAATGATACCTCTCCGTAGGAGTGAACCTGCAAGATATTCTAAAAACTACAGACCAATAACTTCCCTTCTGATGATGTATAAACTATACAGTGGAATTGATGCTGATAGAATTTATAGTCATTTAGAAGAAAACCCAGTCATGGCAGTAGAACAAAAAGGTATCAAAAGAAAGTTATACAGAACAAAGGATCGTTTGTTGTTAAGTAAAGTCATAATGGAGAATTGTAAAAAGGGGAAGAATCTAAGTATGGTTTGGATAGACTATAAAAAAAGCATTTAACTGCATCCTACATTCATGGATACAAGAGTGTTTATGAATGTATAAGATGCACCCTACACTGATTGATTACATTACAGTGACCATGAAACAGTGGCATGCAACATTGCAGCTAAGCCATGATAAAGGACAAATTATTATTCCAGGGATAAAAATTCAATGCTCTTTTGTCTTACCCTTAACCCATTAAGCTGTCTTCTTAATAGATTAGGTCATAGCTACAATTTGGCTCCAAAGCAACAAAATTTAAAAGACTTTTCTTCTTCTTTTTGTGGATGATTTACAACAGTGTAGTTCATCAAACGAGGAAGTGAAAGCACAACTACAAGTGGTCAAGACTATCTCAGATGATATAAGACAGCTCAGTAGTGCAGTGATTTGCATTTTTGCCTCATAGCAAGAGATTCTTTGGTTCGATTCTCAGCTGGGGTGTCTTCTGTGTGAAGTCTGCATGTCCTTCCTGCATTCATGTGGGTTTCCTCCCATGTTACAGAAACATGCGTCTGGAGCATTTCTCCCCAGGGCTCCCCTGAAAATCAAGTCCAAGTCAGACTGTTCCAGTAAACAAATGTTAAATAAATAAAGAATGTCATTTGGTCTTGATAAATATGCAAAAGCAACCTTTAAAATAGGAAAGCTGTAACATCAAGAAAATATCAGTCTGGGACATGAATGTGATCTAAAAAACTTGACCAAGAGAGAGTGGATAAATGTTTGGGAATTGATGAAGGCTCAACAATGAAACATGAACAAATGTGAATAAAACTTAGTAAGGGATATTTTAGAAAACCAAAATGAATACTGAAAACACTGAAAACAGCCCTGACATATAGGAACAAAGTCCAAGCTGTAAACCAATTTGCTCTTCCTGTTCTAACTTCCAGCTTTGGGGTGATTGACTAGCCCCCTAAAGGTATTGGATCAGTTGGACAGGAAAACAAGAAAAATGCTTTATGCTTATCAAATGATTTATAAAAATCAGTGTATACCAAGAAGATATATTCCTCATTCTGAAGGAGGTATGAGCCTCCTTGAAATTGATTACATGTATAGATCTTCAGTCATAGGACTGCATACATATCTGCTGACCTCACAAGATCCAAACATGGTGAAAGTTTAGAAACATGCGGAGAACTAGTCTAAGATGACTTCCCTGTTTAGTTTAGCAGAAGCATAACAGTGTCGAGCAGGAATGGAAATCAAACCAGAAGTAGATAAAAATCGGGCAGCAATTGAATGTGCCAAAACACCAAAGAAAGAAAGATCAGATGAGAAGGCAAGAAATTTGGAAAATATATAAATATAGTTGCGAGTACAGAAAACTCCTGGAACAACCTCAGATCAGGATCTAACACAAGAATGGTTAAGGAGAGGTGAATTTAAACCAAAAGATGAAAGGTTAATATTGATTGCCCAGGATAATGGACTATGTACACTTTGGTTTACAAAGTCCATTGAACATACCAGAGAAACTGAAAAATGCCGGTTTTGTAGAACAGAATTTGAAACAGTCACACATCTTGTTGCTGTATATGATACACTAGTGGCAGAAGCTTGTATACTGAAAGGCATAATAATGTGGAAAAACTGTTGCATTGGGGATTGTAGAAACAATATAATATTGAAGTAGCTGAGAAGCATTGGAAACATGAGCCACAAAGCGTTATAGAAAATGATGAGGTTTATATCATGCGGGAGCACCCATTACCAACACTTCAAAAAACAGATGCCAGAAAACCAGATATAGCAGTTCATGAAAAGAAGACAAAAGTAGCATTGATAATTGAAATTGCTGCACCCAGTGATTACAGTGTCTTACATACAGAGTCATAAAATACTAGGCTTCGCAGGCTGAAAGGAGGGCAATGTGGAAGAAGGATACCCAGACAGTTCCAATAGTAGTTGGAGCAATAGATTTCATAAAAAAGAATTTACAGTTACTGATACATGTAACTTCACTTGAATTGCAGAAGAAAGCAGATCTGGGCACATTGCGGGTGCTGCAAAGAGCACTTTTGGCTAACATCAAAGATTGAAACAATACTCATTTCATGAACTTTAATTCTACTTGGGGGTCCATTCCCATTATGGTATTAGAAACTCAAAAGTCTCGGAGAAATTAAAAAAAATTAGATATTGGAAGAAAATATATTGTTTATTAGCTCTTGGGGTGGTTTGCAGGTGGAGTTTTAAGGAGAGGTATGTTTTTTCCCTTTGTTACTCAGGCCAGTATCATTTCAGACTGTGTACATAGTTGTTACTCAAGGCTATATCATGGCGTAGAGATGTTAATGATTTTATTCAAAAGTTGAGCACAGCATCTGTACCTGGTGTTTTCCAAATGGGAGCCTTTCTTAACCTTGTGTCTATGTCATTGACTGTTATCTCAGTCCAACTCTTATCCTCTGTACTGGGATTTCTTTTTATATCTTTAAACCTTTCAGTACCCATGTTATATTCAGTAGTGTTGTCATAAACATTACACCAGAACTTACTAAATTTTAATGTTTTGGTCGCATTACAGCTGCTGTTGTTTTCCTTTCCAGTTAACTAGAATTTCTTTTAGTCGTCCATGTATATTGCTTGTTTTGCACCGTTTCATAAAATTTCTCTGTGTATCTCCTAAGTTTTTTTCCGTTTTACCTGTGTACAAATGTATATTTTGTTGTTAGAAATTGCTTATCAAGTTTCTTCATCTGTCATTCTTGTTTAACTCATCTATTTGTCTTTCATTTTTTTTTTTCTTTCTAAAAGTTTTAAATTATCTTTTTTCCTTTTCTTTATTCCTTTTATACGTTTTTACTTCTCTTAACTGTTTTACAGATGTCTGCAATTAATGTTTCTATGGTAGTATTCTCTGCATTCCTTTCTTTTCTTGTATTACTCAATATTTTCCTGATATTACCTTATTTGTTACTAGTTTAGCTATTCAAGATCAAAAAGATGGGAGCTCTACTCAACCTCAGTTGTTTGGATTCATTTTCCAGGACTGACACTGTAATACACCACAAAGTAGGTGCTTCATTTCTGGAGTGGTATACTTTAAATTAGAAGTTAATCCAAGGGCATATCTGCCAAAGTTGTTGTTTACTCGGGTAGTTTTAATACTACACTTTAGTAAGTACCATAGAGTATAATACACACGCCTATCAAATAGTCATCAATATACAGAAGGGCAAAATATCTTGACCTACTTTATCTAGTTAAGTTTTCCCGAAGACATATAAAGCATCATATGTTTTCAACTCTTTTATTAAAATACTGTATCAATTAAGACATGGGTGCACATAGGTTCATAGATTAGTACTAAGCTAACTGCTCTTGTGAGCCATTTTAAGCTCAGCCAATTATCCCTTGTGAGACTCAAACCCTGCACCTTGTGTTTGTAAAGCAAACACCTTAACCATTAGGCCACCCTCCCAACAAATACATTAATAGTAAACAAACCATTTAATTTCCCTACACTACACGTGTTTTCTCTTCTGCAACCCTTCTCATTTAGTCCAAATTACATAAATTGCTTAATTCCTGCCTTCCCTTAAACCTCACTCCTCCTCTTCCTCTTGAACATTACTTTGCATGTATTGTTCTCACAAATTATATTTATTTCTATGTAATTTCCTCCTTTTCTAAAGATCCCATTTTAGTTACTCTATCTCCTTTACAATATTCAATACTTCAAAAGCAGTTGGTTTAAATTTTAATTTCCATTTTCCAGTAATTGTTTTTTCGGCAGCCAATAGAACTAAACATAATAAGGCTTCACTATATCTAGACAATTCAAAACCTGTCTCCCAGATGAAAAGAATAATCTCCTTACATTTGGTCCCCTAATATTTCTGACATATAGACATATAATATTCTGTAAGGAATTTTTAAAATCTGCCATCTCGTTAAACTCCCTCAAAACATGTTCCCAGTTACTTCTCTCTCTCTTTTTCTTCTGTCACACCTCCAGCATTTGCAGTCTACCCAAGGGAGAATTCTTTGAATATTGCTTGGAATATAAAAATACTTATGCAAACACCACCAGGCAAAAATCCAAAACTTTCTGGACTTTGTTACATATTTTTTTGGGGGGGGGTCATGCATATGTTCTCCCATTGATCCCTTGTAAATGGCTTTAGCACTCATTCTCTCTTCCCAATCTTTTTCTAACTCCTTCCTATAGTTATCATGCAAAATTTTATACGCCCTACTAATTACCACATTTTCACTTCAGCGTCTGTTCTGGATTCAGCTAAGAACTCTACCAGAACAGATCTTTAATACCTGGAATACCCCCTGGCTGTTGTGTGCTCCTGGCCCTTGCATCTCATGCTCTCTTTTTAACCTGCTTTCCTGCATTTATTACCTTATAAAGTATGTGCCTGGTGAATAAGGACCCCTATAAGCTATACCAGCCACTTCATCCTAACGCAGAACCCTGGTATCAAAGGAAGCTGGAAAGTACGTGTTGCAGAACCTAGTAGTAAAACTGGCATTGTACCATAACAGACTTATGTCTATTGAACACGCTATCTAGCCACGATACCCAGCAGCCATACCTCTCTCTACCCCCTTACAAACAAACCTTTTCTCCTTATTTAGCTACCCCTAATGGTTCTCAGTCTACCCTAATTGTCTTTTACCTACCCTCTACCTTCAGCGTCTGCTGCAGTATACTTCTGGCCCACTAGGTGGCACCCTCAACTAGGCTTGTTTTATACACCTCTATCCCTTCCTCTCTTATAATATTACGTTACATTAATCTCAGCTGCTTAACTCTATTCTGATATTCCCTACCCCATCTACTAAACCTCTCTGTAATTCTATCCAGCTGCTCTCCACACTATCAGTTCCACAGTCTTTTTCATCCTACAATTACCCTTTCTTTCCAGAAAGCACCTCAGAAGCTCACTGATTGTTCTTTCTGATATTACTTTGTTCTTTCTGATATTACTTTCTGTACTTGTCTATTTAATCTGTTCTTGTTCCCTGTAATCTGCTTTTTCCCCGCTACCTCTCTGTCTACTCTCTTTCATTGTTTTACCCTGGCCCTACCCTGCCCAGTAAATCTCTCTCTCCCCTTCCCAGCCTATCTCCATCTTACATCCCACCCAATACTCTCTCACCTATCTAAACTTTAAGCCCCTCATTTTGTTTTACCTGCCCACTCTTTTCATTTCTGTCCCACTCCCACCTCACATCCTTTCCAAATCTATAAATTACTGCAGCCCCAGCGTGGCGCCATCTTTAATACCTGGAATACCCCCTGGCTGTTGTGTGCTCCTGGCCCTAGCGTCTCATGCTCTGTAAGTTGTTGTTGTTGTTGCGTCTTTCGGCTTTTCCCGGTTAGGGGTTGCCACAGCAGAACTCTGGTCCGCTAACAATTGGCAGTAGATTTTTACTTGCCGAGTTGCCAGCTATGACGCATAACCTTCAACGAAGGTACGCCCATTCACGCATGTCTCCCACAGAAGACGCTTTAGCTGAGAATTGAACAGGACAATGTCTTACTGTGAGGCGACAACGCTATCGCAGCACCACCACTCATGCTCTGTAAGTACTTGCTTTAAATCTGCTGTTTTGTTTCTTATTTGCTTAGGTATGTTAGCTGGCAGTTTTAATAGCTTAGCCTGTGCTTAGATAGTATATATTAATGGAAACCAGCCATTGTACCACTTATCTGTGTTATTAGATTTACTAGCTAAGGCTATTGTATCTACGCAACCCATGTGGAATTAATGTAAGTTGCACCAACTCTCAGACATAGCATGTTGATACCCTTTACTGTTCATTCTCTTCTCCAAGTGTATCGGGCATTAATCAATTGATTTTTACCTTTACTGTGTATATATTGCACGGAACTAGCCTGCAACTTAATTTTACATTTTTTCCTTGTTAAAGACTTGCTCTATGTAGCAGAACCACTATTTTGTGAGCTCCTGATTTGACGAGCATATATTACCCTTGCCACTTCTCTGCTGAGTGGATATAGCTCACACTCGACTCCTACCTTAGTCAGCCTGAGGGAGTCTTAGTCTTTACCTTAAAAAACAAAGTGTTTACATCAATTAACGCTCCTAGCGCTTAGGTCATTTGCAATTAAACTGTATTGCATACTTTAAGTGCTAGTTAGAATTGTTTCTGGGACTGGCTAGTGCTTTTAGTCACTACTGTCTGAAGGCACATTGAAATTTAATTAAAGCCTGCTAGACCTTCGTTACTCAACTGGCGCTAAACTGAAATGCTTAAAATAACTAATGCTCCTAGCGCTAAACTGAAGCACTTAAATTAACTTACGCTCCTAGCTCTTCAGATCTCCTCTAGCAGCGTGGGTCAAATGTGAGGCAATACTGTTCTTCTATTGTATTATGGTGCTATTTACACAGATACTGTGCGCAGGCAGTTTACCTTTTAGCCATTTGTTTAAAACTTCATACCAGTATGGTGGGAATGCAAATAGCCTAAAGCTTCTAAGACTGAGTAATCCTGTCATCTATTTGATGTCCGCAGGCTGAATCTTCCCTTAGACTCACAGTATATAACTTTAATGCACATATTGCTCCTAGAGTTGGTGGATTAACTAACAGAATAGTTTGTTGCATGGCCAGCAATACATCTAGCCGTCCCTAGTTTCTGCATTTTAGTTATCACCTACTACGTATGTAGAAATTGTATGACTGTTTTATATGCTATGTGTAAATGTTTCATTTGATTAAGGCTTGATAACCCAGTCCTGCAATGATGTGTGAGCATGTGTTGAACTAGAACTGAACCTTAAATCTTATGTTACCTGATTCTATTTTGAGTTTAGTTAAGGAAATTACCTTAGTGCACCTGAACTACGTTAATTGCACTATTTAATACACATTTGAATAAAGCTGTAAGCTGTTTATGTATTTCTAGCCAGATGGTGATTATCTGTTTAGAGCCTGTGGCCTCACTCTCTGCTAAGCTCTTTATCTGTGCCTTATCAACATATGGACCAGCCTGTTTCAGCTTAATGCCCTTGTTAGCTTAACGTTCTTATGCTGGTAGTCTGCTACTCTTAATAAGTTGTATTGTTCTTCATGTTTTTAATTGACTGGATAGCCTTTGCCTTTGCCCTGAGTATGATACGACTGTTTTGTACTCACTACTGTTTTTTCTCTCTCTACTGTTCCTAGCTTTTTAACCTGCTTTCCTGCATTTATTACCTTACAAAGTATGTGCCTGGTGAATAAGGACCCCTATAAGCTATACCAGCCACCTCATCCTAAAACATAAGAACCTAGCCATCCTAACCCAGAACTGTGGTATCAAAGGAAGCTGAAAAGTACATGTTGCAGAACCTAGTAGTAAAACTGGCTTTGTACCATAACAGACTGTATGTCTATTTAAACACGCTATCTAGCCAGGATACCCAGCAGCCATACCTCTCTCTACCCCCTTACAAACAAACCTTTTCTCCTTGTTTAGCTACCCCTAATAATTCTCAGTCTATCCTAATTGTCTTTTACCTACCCTCTACCTCCAGCGTCTGCTGCAGTATACTTCTTGCCCACTAGGTGGCACCCTCAACTAGGCTTGTTTTATACACCTCTATTCCTTCCTCTCATATTATGTTACATTAATCTCAGCTGTTTAATATTCTGATATTCGCTACCCCATCTACTAAACCTCTCTGTAATTCTATCCAGCTGCTCTCCACACTATCACTTCCACAGTCTTTTTCATCCTACAATTACCCTTTCTTTCCAGAAAGCACCTCAGAAGCTCACCGATTGTTCTTTCTGATATTACTTTTCTGAACTTGTGTCTCTCCCCACTCCGTTTACCCTGCGGGCTCTCTCCCCTCCCCTACCCTGCCGCCAATTCCCAACCACCCTCAGTGGTCCTAAACTTATACTTCCTAACCACACTCGCTCTCCACATCCTACCAATCCACTATTCCAACCAATCTAGATAACATAACCACACCACTCTTTGACCTACCCATTCACAAATTCCCTCTACTTACAGCAATTTACCGTATCCTAATATCTTCTACCTAACCATTCGCAAGTTCCTTCTACTTAAAGAATCAACCATATCCAATATCTCACACATATTAAATACAATAATCTTACAGTAAGGAAAGTGAAATATCAATTTGGCTACATACATAATCCAGTACTAAGACTACAAAACCTCTCCTTAAAAGATGGTGACCTCCATCCTAACCCTGGCCCAGCCAATGTTTCCACAAATAGATCTCATAACCCCCAATATCTCACACATATTAAATACAATAATCTTACAGTAAGGAAAGTGAAATATCAATTTGGCTACATACATAATCCGGTACTAAGACTACAAAACCTCTCCTTAAAAGATGGTGACCTCCATCCTAACCCTGGCCCAGCCAATGTTTCCACAAATAGATCTCATAACCCCTATCCATCAACCTCAGTTACCCATACTAGACTCTCCAACTCATTCCTAATAGGACATCTCAATATCCGCAGTGTTAATAACAAAGTTGCCCATCTCCATGCCCTCTTAGATGTTCACTCCTTTGACATCTTATGTCTGTCAGAAACCTGGTTAAAACATGTAAATAAAGATAATGAAATCATCCCTGCAGGATATAATATATTGAGACAAGACCGAATAAAATGGAAGGGTGGGGGGTCACAATTCTATTTAAATTAGGCCTTCAGATCACCTCTTTACCTTACAACCCACCTCAGAATAGTAATGCAATAGTCCTTATCTCCAGATTTCAACTCAGCCTGAGTAAATCCTTATATATCATTTGCATCTACTGCCTTCCTCCTGGTAATAATAGCAATACAGTAGAGAATATCCTAAGCTGGGTGTCCTCTACTTTCCCACAGGAAACAATAATACTAGAGGACTTCAATACTGACTGGAAATGTGTCAATACTGAAAACTCTACTTCCCATATTAATCTTCATGGCTTTAGTCAAACAATCACCTCCACAACTAGAACAGACAAACCTAACAAAAAACAGAGCACTTAGACTGGATTATTACTAACAAACATCATCAAACGTGTAAGGTAGGAATTTTACCTGATGATGTAAGTGATCACACATTGATTTACATCATGAGGCAAAATAATGATATTTCCAACTTCCCCGCATATAGGATTTCATGGTCCAACAAACACTTTAACCCAGTACTATTCCAAAGTGAACTTAGTGCTTGTGACTGGAACCCCCTAAAACACTCCTACTTGAAGAGGCTGTTAAATATTGTAACTCTAAATTCTTATCTATCCTTGACCAGCATGTACCTAAACATTCGATTAGAATGAGGTCCAAACCAGCCCCTTGGCTCTAAAAAGAAACCAGACAAAAAAAATTTACTCAGAAACATATCTTGGACAAGTGGAGAGCCTACCAAAAATATCTTAGAGCAACAAACTTTTAGACAACTGAGAAATATTACAAAAAAGCTATACTCACAGACAAAAAACACTTCTATTGTAAACTACAACAAACCCACCAATATAATCCACAAAAGTTCTGGGCAAGTATTAACAGACTCCTTCATCCAGGGCACTCCAGTACACCAACCCCTATAGGGGTTAATCATAATACCTCCCATCAAACTGCTAATGCCTTTAATACCTTTTTCACAGAGACCATACAATCTCTAGCCAGTCAGCTAACCCCAGATAATTCAAGCCTTCCTACCTCCATTCCTAGCTGTCCCCCAACATTCCAACTACAACCCATCTCTACCACCTTCATCTACAAACTTATCCAAAAACTTAAGCGTTGTACTCCTTCTGCTGACCAGTTACCATCTGAATACCTGCAAAAAGCAGCCAGAGCAGTAACCTATCCTATATACATCCTTATAAACAGAACCATTAATGAGGGAGCCATCACAGACATCTGGAAAATCTCCCTCATTATCCCCCTACACAAAGGTGGTAACTCAAATGAATATTCTAAATACCGGCCTATAGCCCTTCTGTCACCCTTAGCAAAAATTATGGAAAAATGTATTCACCGTCAGCTATTAGACCATCTAATGCAACACAACATACTAGCTAACTGCCAACATGGCTTTAGGCCATTCCACAGTACCACTACTGCCCTCTTATCCTTCACCGACTGCATTAATAGAAACCGTAATATATACATCCTCTCATCAGCACTCTTCATCGATCTCTCAAAGCTTTCGATATGGTAAACCACCCCCTGCTTATAAATATTCTCAAATCACTTTCTCTTGACACTCAGGCTGTTCAATGGTTGAAGTCCTCCCTCAGCAATAGGCAACAGGCAGTGCTCTGGGAGAACAATCTATCATCCCACCTGTCAGTCACCCTTGGAGTCCCTCAGGGCTCCATTCTAAGGACCTCTCCTTTTCTCACTTTTCATCAAAGACCTATACTTAGCAATCCCTCAAGCTACCTGTATACAATATGCAGACAACTCTATGCTCATCTGTTCAGCCAACTCCTCAGCAGAACTGCAATCTCTGACTCAAAAGGTATTTAATAGAGTCAGAGACATGGTTCTTGAAACGTTGCCTCCTCTTGAATGCCAAAAAAACTAAGCTCCTACTCTTTACACCTACCAGTAAATCCTCCCCTATGGATTTCTCAGTCATATCCAATAACGGCACCCTCATATCCCCTGACTCTACCACCAAAGTTTTAGGAATTACAATAGACAATAACCTCAATTCTGATAGCCATATAAACATCACTTTAAAAACAGTAAACAGAAAAATGGGCTCTCTATACAGAATCAAATCATTCCTCTGTTTTCTATCACTGCTGGAAAAAACTGGAACCTTCTACCTAGTGAACTAACTTTACTTCCTTCCCTACCCCTCTTTAAACAAAAGCTCAAAAGACACCTCAAAACACATTGGTTATACCCCTGTCGCAACCCTGATTAATCCTCTGCTTTTACTACTTTTATCCCATATTCCCACTTTTTGTTTACTAAAATTATGCTGCTTACTCCCTCTGTAACCAAATTAACTTAATTTGTTAATATATATTTTTTAATTTACTGTAAATTATCTCGTGTATCATATTGTAAAATGACTTGTCTTATCCTGTATGACAATATCTTAGTGTAATGCTCTTCGTTGTGTTATTAATACTTGCTATCTACTTTGTGTCCTTTATTTGCTTAGTGTTATGACTGTTGTTTTACTATAAATGCTTTGTGCTACTATTGGAGCTTTTCTCCCCGGGACTCTATTGAAAATGGACATATATCCAGTTAGACTAGCCCAGTTAACAAATGTAAAATAAAAACAAATAAATAAAATAAATGCAGGTCTTTCACTTAGGACTCCCCTATCCCTTTCTCTTTGTCTGCACTCTTTATCAATCCCTGGTAGGGAACCTGCATTCCAAACTTCTTTTTGGCTTCATCAAACTGATACCTTTCTCTCTCATGTTATTTGCTCCCAAATACATTGGTTCCTGTCTCAGTTTTCTCCTGTAAAATCCATCCCCCTTGCTTATTTCTGTGCCCCTACTTACAGTCATCCCTATCGGCAGACTCTCCATTCTCCATTCCCATGCTAGCTTAGTTCTTAGAATACTTTCTGCAACTTTATGAATATAATATTCTACATGGTTGTTCTTATTATCCTCAATGATCTACATCCATAAGCACACTCGTCCTTTTCTATTAAACTCCCCTCGGTTCATCATCATCTATTTTCACTTTGAATTATAGCCTTCTGCTTGTGCTATGAATACAAATGCAATCTGAGGGTCATGCTGCTCAACACTAGAAGTCTAAATGCTAGAAGTCTAAATCTCAAAATGCAATCACTTGAAGCACTCCTTAAAATGGAGAACATCGACATTTGTGCCGTAACAGAGACCTGGTTCAAGGCAGCAGAAAACACCCCTGCACTACCAGGCTACAACTCATTCCACACCTTTTGGCCCCAGAACTTGGACCAAACCTCCAAAGTTGGTGGTGTTTCCATATTCATTAAGGATGCACACATATCCAGACTGATAGCCCAACATAACGCATCTGAGATACTTCAGGTGCAGCTAACATTGGGTAACACAGTGATTCAGGTCTTACCCTGCTATAGGTCCCCAATCTTGTCCCAAGACTCACACTCCATGTTCTTAAGCACCTTGGAGAATATTAGGGCCCAATCTAACACCCTCATACTGTGCGACTTCAACTACCCCTCTATTAACTGGGAAAACTACTCATGTACCAATACACTTGCCCAACGTTTCCTGGAATTCATTAATTCCAATGGCCTGGACCAGCTCATTCTTACCCCTACTAGAGATAGCAATATCCTTGACCTGGTCATTACCAACATGGGCGACCACTATTCTACACCAATAGTCAACTCCTCCCTGGTTAGATCCGATCACAAACTAATCAGCTTGGATATCTGCACCCCTAACACCCCACCCCCCTGCAAAGGAAACCACCATAAAAACTTCTCCAAAGCTAACTTTGGGCTCCTAAAAACAGAGCTGGCTAACTTCACATCACCCACGGAAATGGAGATTTGTTGCATGACTGCCGAATCTTACACCAATGCACTGTACAAACACGTACACAAATGCATGGATCTCGCCATTTCCAATAGAACCAAGATGCTCTCCTCCAAAAAAAGGAAGCCAATCTGGTGGTCCCCTGCCATAAACAAACTCTATAACAGAAGGAGGAAACTGATGCAGAATAAGGTGAAGTCCCAAGACTGGAAAAACTCCCTTATCAGACTCAACAAAAAGTTGAGATCCCTCATCAAATCCTCCAAAGCTAGCTATGAAAACAGAATTGTAGCAGATAGTAAAGACAACCACAAGGCCTTCTATAGTTATTTAAGGAATCTCCATGGCAATACCCAGATTTCCTCTAAGCTACTGCACAATGGTACCTCCTATACCGAGCCAACAGATATTGCCAATATACTTGCCGACAGATTCAGTGCCAACCTTACCCCTCTCTCCCCCACAGAGGACCAATCACAATACCAGTAGATTGCCAGAGACCCAGTATTTCTGCTGCACAGATTAAAACAGCACTGTCCAAGGCCAAGAATACAGCTTCTATGGGACCTGACAATATCCCTGGCTGTGCTCTACGTGAACTACAGAGTGAACTGGCACCTCACCTGTGTGCCCTGTTCAATCACAGGCTCACCTCAGGCTTTGTCCCTACTGAATGACATACTGCTACAGTCATCCCTCTCCACAAAGGAGGAGTGACTACCCTGGGAACTATTGCCCCATTAGCCTGATGAGTCTAATATGCAAAGCTATGGGACGCATCATCATGGACCTAATAAACAAGGATATAGTGAATCTCCAAACTCTGGATCCCACACAGTTTGGTGTTGTGAAGGGTAGATCATGCCTGCTCAACTTGGTCAACTTCTTTGAGTCAGTAACCAGAGCTGTGGATGAAAGCAAGGTGTTCATACAGCCTACCTTGATCTGGCCAAGGCCTTTGATACCATTCCCCACTCAGGAATCACAGAAAAAAATCACTAAGCTTGACATCAACCCCTATATCACTAGGTGGGTTGCAAACTGGCTCAAAGAACCCACAGTGTGAAAATAGCTGACTCCAAATCAGACTGCCGACCAGTCATGAGTGGGGTTCCACAGGGTTTGGTCCTGGGTCCTCTCTTGTTTGGTATCTACTTCTCTGAAGTCCAGGCCAACATGAAGGTTCTCTGGCTGACAAAGTTTGCAGATAATTGCAAGTTAGGAGCTATTATTAACCCTCCAAGAAATGTTAACATCCTACAGATAGGCCTCACTGAGACCAACAACTGGTGTCAGAACGATGGCCTTTAGCTCAATGACAAAAAATGTGTCATCACCTTTGGGAAAAACTGACTACTCATGAATTACCACATCGATGGTAGTACACTGAACACAGAAGGAGTTGTAAGAGATCTGGGAACACAGGTTGACAGCAACATCTCTTTTGGCCACCACATTGCCACTGTGGTCAGAAAGTCCTTCTGTGTGGCATAACTCATTACCAAGGGTTTTCCATCCAGGAGGAAAGAGGTCATTGTCTCCCTCTACTCTTCCCTCATTAGGCCAATCAAGTACAATGCTCCATTTGGCATGTACCTTACTAGACACCTGCAACAACTGGAGGCGCTGCAAAAGTACCTCACAAAGAGGATACTAGGCCTTCAACAGTTGTCCTATATTGATAGACTCAAAAAAACTCCAACTATTCTCTGTCTCATATCGCCTACTTATAGTTGATCTCTGCTTATCTTACAAAGCCGTGTCTGATCCAGCTCTGTTAGAAATGTTACATCTAAAGAAATCCCAATCCCTCCGCACCACACACTCCAGAGACCTCAACCTAATTACCACAATCAACAGAACATGCTGGAGGGACAGGTTCATAACACAGAGACTGCCCATGCTATGGAATAGCCATTCCATACATGTCAAGCAGAGCACCTCACTGTCCTTCTTCAAGAGAAATCTGGATGAGTGGATGGGAAATAGAAAATTCACCTTGGAGATCACTCAAGTGGTTCTGCTCGACAGAGGCACTGGGAACTAAGGTCAGGTGGCATGATGCCAGAGTAATCCTTTGGGCTAGGCTTGTAAAGGCTCCAGGCCATTAGACTAGTACACACCTATGAACCTATGTATATGAGCCTTAACTGCCTAGCTCTAAAATATTCCTTTAAAACAGGTAATCCTAAACCACCTTGTTCTGTTGGGAGGATTAGCTTATCCTACTTAACTCTTGCCAACTTCCCTCCCAGATAAATTCCTTGAACTCTTAATTAATCATAGTCCTCAACATCTCCTCTGGATGCTAAAAATATGCCTAACCTGTATGTAAAACTACAGAGTCTAAAACAATTTTAAATGCTTGTATTTTGCCATCCATATTCATAAATAAGAGCTTCTAGTTTTTCATTTTTTTCTATTATCTTTCGTTTAGTCTCTTCCCACATATACTTAGCTGCCATAGAAAAAGTCTTTTTAATCCATACTCCTAAATACTTCATCTTATCTTGTCCCTATAAATATGGGTATTGCTGAACCAGTTCTTGTGTGGACACATAATTTACAGCTATAGCCTTTGTTTTATCTTCATTAATTTATATCCTGAAAAGACTTTAAACAGTTTCAAAATGTTCTACAACACAGAACTGTCATTTTCTGAATTTATCGAAGTATGAAATAAAATCATTTGCAAATAAGTCCAACTTGTTGACTACCATGCTAATTATAGCCTTGAATTTCTGAATCCCTTATTTTTCTTTGCCAACGGCTCTAAATAGAAAATAAATAACAAAGGGAAAGAGGGCAACCTGCCAGGTTTCTCTGTTCTAATGTGGCTTATTGCAGATGAATATTCCTAGTTTAATTCTTGCCTCTGATCCTTTATATATCCTCCTCCTCCTTAACCTTATTATTACATCAGGAAATGCAAGTGCTTCCATTGCCCTACTCATAAAATCCCAGCTTACTCTGTTGAATACTTTCTCTGCATCCAGATCTACCAATGACAATGGTATTTTCTTAAATTCTGCTTCCTTGAGGGTAATTTTTTCTGTTTATGTTGTCAAGTTTTTGTGGAATATAAACAATAAAAATAGCTGGCGCCCAACACATGGCTATATTAAAACCACAGCATTTATTAAAAATCGGGAAGCACTTTCTCGACCACATGGGTCACTTCATCAGACCATCATAAAAGCAAGTAAAGCAGCAACACACCAATTTATAATCCATTAAACAATACAATCAATTGATGGGTTCATTATAGCTGTGTTTCGATTGTCCACTATTTTTGTTTTTTATACTTGTATTTATTGTTAGCAATTCACCGTTAGTCTTGCGTGTGTTTTTTTATCTTCTAGTGTATTTTTGTGGAATATAAACTCATGCCAGTGTAACCCTTCTCCCTTATCAGTATCTTCTCACTACCTCAAATCTGTCATTGTCTTTTTCTATCACTATTAGAGCTTATTTAACAATTAGTTTAATTGCTCCCCTTTTCCTTTGTCACTGATATTCTGCTGAATATATATCCTGAAATCCTTTCTTAGTCAGATTCACATGCTCATTTCTTTCCAAATGACTCTCCTGTAGCATTGCAATTTACACTCTGCATTTCTAAATATAATTCAAAATGCTTCCTTTTTGTCTGTACCTGTAAGGAAATTTACTTTCTAAGATAGTATGGATAGAGTAGCCATTATGTTAAAAAAAGCTATTGTTCCCACCTGTTATACATGGCAGTTATTTTGAATATGTATTTCCAACTTTTGTCTTACATGCACGCACTGTTGGCAGGCTGATCTTTTATACAGTTGTTTAATCTCCACTCCATGTGAATCTGTTACATTTTTCAAAACTTTTTACTTTAATGAAAACTGTCAAACAAAAAACTAAATACATTTTAAGAATAGACACATCTTTTATTAGCGTATAACAAACACACAAAACTGTGAACACTTTCAACAAATGAAGTGTAACCCTCCCGATAAGAATAATTGCCCCAAATCAACAGCTGCACCCACAGGCATTACCTAATCTAAAATTAAGGTTATCCATTCTAAAGCAAATGTCACAGCCTGTGATGCCACATACACTGATTGCTGTCTATTCTTATCTTAGCTCTGTTCCCCTCTAGAATCATATGTTCTATAGTGTCCATTAGTAGGCTTTGTCAATATCCATAATAAATTGCATCTTCACCTAAATTAAACATTTTAAAGAAACATTTCATAATTCAAATATCCTCTGAATTTTTTTCAATATCCACAAATTCTAAGACATTCTCCCAGAATGTGCATAATAAGTTTGGTATCATCACAATAAAATCCCTTTATGCTAAGCATGTATAAGCCATCTGACTCTTAACATGGAGTTTCTTATGTGACCATCTCCAAATGATATCCTACATGTAGTGAAACCTTGCCACAATTATTATTTTGCCTAAATGCTAGCAACACATCTAATCTTTCCCTCTTCACAATGTCATTGCTGATGTTATTAAAATCCTTTCCTCGTATCAAGCAATATTCCCTGAAAAAAGATCATATTGTCTTCCATTACTCCGGTTTCATCTTATGACACAAAAGACCACAGCATGCGATAAACAACCAATTTTAATGTTTAATGTTAGAATTCACACATTGAACTGACTTTCTAAGTAGAGTTCTAACAGTTAAAATCTGGGATTGCAACATTTTATTTTTTCAATACTACAAGCCCAGAGCAGTCTAATTCTCAACTATTGCAGAAATCTAGAGAGTAACACTTGCTTTGGTTCATTTCTCTTCTAAACAATTATGTCTTAGATCTTGCACCAAAAAATTCCACATCTTGCTTCCACATACATTCTGCTGTCTCCAGCTTACAGATCTGTTAATTATATTTAGAGTAAATACTCTAATTTAATTAATTTTATTTCTTTATTTCCAGTAAGTACATTGGCTCCTTCATACAAATTTGCCACAGAGCTTCAGACCCGAAACATTTTTTGGTTGACTTGCAAATACCTAATAATGCATAGCCAGATTTATATTCAAAATAGAATGTGTGTGTGTGTGTGTGTGTGTGTGTGTGTGTGTGTGTGTATATATATATATATATATATATATATATATATATATATATATATATATACATATATATATATACATATATACAGATAAGCTTCAGTTTGTTGTTTTCTAAAAATAAAGTTCTCTTTCCCTGTAAGTCTGTCTTTAATTTACACAAAAGCTGATCTCACAGAAGAATACTTTTACAAGTGTTGGAAAACAGCACATTCATTCAAATGAAAACTCCAACCCTTAATTGATATTTTTTTATTTCTGTTTAAGTACAAATCATAAAGAGAAATGTGTTTTCCAGGTCAATGTAAAGCGTACACAAGAAGAAACTAGTGTCTTCAGTCTTCTAGCTTATAGTTTAAATGGTTCTGCTAAATAATGTATCGTATCACAAAAGCGTATGAGAACAGTCTCCCCAAAATGTATCTGTCCGTCATGGTCCACCATTGATTCAAAAACTTAACAAACATTTCCATTACCACAAGTTCAACTACTGCCTGTTCTGTATCTACAAGCCAGTGCCTCTCTAAGTAGCAGAGTTTATCATTTCCACACAATCTCTAAGAGGATCAAGAAGCAAGCCAGGAAGCTCTCTCACTCATGGTGCTGCATTTCTGCGTCTGTCTTCAAAGTTGCAGAGTATAGGGTGTCAGAGGTAATGGTTAAAAAACTGCAGCAGTATTAGTTGTTTCACAAGAATCATGTGCCACTTGTGGATGCCACAAGTGAGGACGCATTCTACAGTAATGCTTCAGCCCGACTCAACTGGTATTTGCAATTGGTTCTAGGCATCCATAGCTAGAAAATACTCATGGGACAGCCTGCCTTCAAGTTGCACAGCAGCTGTCACTCTCTCCATCTCACTCAGTATAGCCACTTCTACCTTCCTCCATCTTCCCACAAGATTCCACTACTCCCTCTACCAATGAAAGAGGGATAATTGTTTATTGAATTTCATCATAAACAAAACAGCAATGAATGCATCTGTCAATAAAATTGCATCTTAATCATACATTTTGAAAAAGAAAAAAATCACTTCTTTACATATCTCTTCCGCTGTCCAAGATGTATTATATAACACCTTGCCACCACATCAGCTATTCATATTTTGCACTATGCAAATATCAAAATGGATTGCAGTGTTTCCTTAAATACTGGATTGCTAGAATTTTCATAGCAAATTATATTCTCATCCAAATATTAAAGGACAAAAACTTACTTAGCAATACCGTGTTTTTAAAATTAATATTTCAAAACTGATGTAGCACAAAAATGTGCAAAGTACCACAAAGGTAATTCCTTCTGTCACACCTTTGTATAACATTTGTTATTTTACAAATACCTAATTTCCAACAAAATTGTCCATGTATACACATTTCTTAATAAAATTGTGCATGTATACATATTTCTTAACAAAAAGTATTTTAAATACAGTACATGCCAGGACTTCTTTTGATAAAACTTGTCATCATTGTTCCATATAGTTAACATTCAAAACTTACCTGTGTCATAATATACGAGTCTTACTTGTATCAGTTTTCAAAATATATCATAATGTCACTGGAGAAGGGGGTTATTTCACTTATTGCAAAATAAACCATAAAAAATATATAAAATTAAAACAAATTTAGTAAATGCAGATTATAAACACTGCTGAATAACATGAGGAATGTTAACGTGTAGTCTCCAAATTTCCAGTTCTTATTTTCTAGAATGAAAGAACATTGGGCAATCAATGTAAATTATAAAGTGAACATCCAGAAAGGCATATTGACAAAAGAATGCCTTCTATAATCACGATTCAAATAAAAACTGTATTTAATACTGCCATTGTAAGTACATGGATTATTCTACCCGAAAGATTTGAACATTGAGCAACTGAAAAATTCATGAAGATTTGTTTGTATTTCACCATGAAAACCATAGTTTTTCTGAAAACATAAGACTTTTCAACCACGTAAAAAAAAAAAAAAAAACAGATTTCCCATACAGTTTATATATATTTATATATTTTGGCAACAAAAATGTTTTTCTTGTATGACATTTTAAATATCTTCCATATCTTAATAAGAGATTACATCATTTTAACTTATCTAGTCACCGAGTTTCACCCTCATTTGCAATGCCCAAATTAATTTCCAATACTGAAGAGGTATTTAAAAAAAAGTATACTCTTAAACATTCATGGAATCCATATCCCCTTACACATGAATATATGAATATTCAACTCCAAATCTTATAACTTCTGAAATAAGAATGCATTTAATGTTAAAAACGAGCATCTTCAACATATAAAAACAAGTTAAGTTCTCTGCAAAGTATTCTGTGAAAAGAAAAATCTCCTGACTTAGAGAAACTTAATTGCTATTTACAGCAATCTGTCAAACAGTATGAAAACAAACCAAATAAAATGGTAGTAGGGGACAACACTAATTCCTCTGCTTGTTACATAACTGTACTTTTATACTTCAGGATACCAATTTTTTCTTGCTCGCTACTTGACACAAATGCTTTTACACTCTGCCTAATATTTATCAAGTACCTCGACTTTTTAGCTCTTATACGTGTGTACTTTCAGACTTTCTAATTCAACAGCTCTTACTTACTATAAATGGGACATGATATGTTTGTCAATATAATCATGGCTAATTTTATATACAACTATATCCCTGGATCCACTTGTCTCTATCTCGTACATTAGCTCTTACATTCACAATATATTATACACATCCTCAGAGTCCAGTCTTGTACTACCAGCTTCAAAAGAACTGTTGATGTGACAATAACATAAAAAATCTGATGCTTTATAATGATTTTTACAGTAAACTTTGCTTTGGATAACGTATCATGACATCTGGTGCTGATCATTTATATTACAAACTATTTTGGACAACTAAGTACCATGACCTATTACTTTAGTCTGCTCTCTTATGTAATCTTTAGTCTGTTTCCCTCACTGTCAATACTCTGTGTACTAACTTACTTTCTGTATATTTGTATTTTGTACTCACCAACAGGAGATTGTCTCCTTCAGCTTCCTTTGAAAATGAGTCCTCACCCAGTTTGACTTTACTAGTAAACAAAAGCAATAAATAAATAAATAGATAATAAAATCTCCTTACCAACATACCCATTCATGATAGAGTTTACATAGAAATTTGAGTATGCCTTTTAAAACTATGAACAAAATTTTAATCCAAATCCAGGCTGTATAACCATCTAAAATACAGCTTCATACAAATGTGATCACAAGCTTTTTCAGTATGTATTTTCTGAAAGAAAGCTTTAGCTGTACATATTTTCAAATGCCTAGAAAATTCCTTTCCTAGTCAAAAAATACAATGAGTTTCGCTACCTGTGGTCAAAACATAGATTTCTCCTAGAACTTTTGTTTTACCTTTCTCTCACTTTTTATAATGTAAAATCATGAGCTTATAATGGCAAATCAATAGGGATACAGGCCATCACTTTGATAAATCAGCCTTAGTCTTTCCTTCCTGTAGCAATTTAATAGCTACACTGAATTCTGAACTTTCTCCAGCACCCTGTATACACAATACATTCAAAACAGCAAGTGAGATTTTCAGCAGTAATTTTTTTCCATAATTTACAAATGTAATGCAGGCCATCTTCCCCTAGAGTGAAACAGTAACTAGGGTACCTCAAAGCCAGTGTTCCTCTTATAAAAATAATGGCTTATCAATGTCTGGTTATTTATTTTTATCCAGTTTTTTTAATATAAATGAGAAATGAGCTCCCCGCATAGTATCCCTTCCCCAGTTATTTTCAGAAAAAAAAAATTCTTGCAGCTCACCCAAAATTTTTGAAACCTTCATGAAACATTTGGCCTTGTGAAAGAAAAAAACAGCAAATTATACACATCACCTTTTCTTCCAGGACATTTATATCTTTGTTTGCACTGCTTCTCTTTTATGTCAAGACTATCAAAATAAAAAAGCTGTTTTGATAAAACTTTCCCCTGGAAGGATCCTTTAAGCATACTGTTGCACCATTATTTCCTGAGTCTCCCTGCTCTTTGCCTTTACGATGCTGCATTGCTTTGTATATTTCTTTACTAATTTATTTATTTTTTTTATTTATGACACCTGACAACCATCCACCTTCCCCGTATTAGACATCAGCCCATTCATTCTCCTGTACTGGGTATAGAATCACCATCCAGATAAACCATGGTGGTGGTCTGTGCCATTGTTGTTATCCTGATAAAGTGGGCACATCAGTTATGACCAGTTTCAGTTACCAAGTTATCCAAAAAACAAAACTGTTAAAAGAAATGTTCCTGCCATCTTAAAAAGAAAGGAGCTTATATAAATAAAGTCAGTCATTGTTCTTTTTTTCAGAAATGTAAGTTCCTTAGAATAAAGGCAACACTCACTCATGAAATATTTATAAAATCTTGTGCCTTACACCTACATTTTGTATGTCCATACTCTCTCTCTCTCTTTCTCTTTGGTACTTAAAAAAACATTTATTTAAATCTAAGTAAAAGGAGGAAAAGGCGCCAGAAGTCACCAATAACAATAGAAAAAAGCGCACTGATAGCTGTTTCCACGCAAACACATTTATTGACAGGTATTAAGTACAGGACAGCACTCACTAACGCTGACCACAACAGTAAGCAATACATTTAACGCTGACCACAACAGTAAGCAGTACGTTTTTGTCCACAACTTCTTCAGATATACACAAGCATTATTTATGCCTGTTAAATTTTCAGGCATCTATTTGCTTCATTGCTTCCAGATGTATTTTTAAATGAAAATTCCATTGACTGAGACTAACAATTTTCTACTCTACATTATTCAGACTGAAGGAGCTCTTGCTGAATGAAAAGTAAACCAGTCATATTGAAGCATCTGAATAATGTCAGACATGAAATGCACCATTTTCCGCTGAGAAGTGTCTGCAGTATAGTGATCTGCCGTGCTTGTTAAGACCCCAGTAGCTCATTGTGTTTTGACTTAGCAAGTCTTACTGTTCTGTCACTACATGTAATCTGATGCCAGCACCAACTTAAAATTACTCAATGCGATGTTCTCCTCTCAGAAACAAGTAAACTAATTATTCCCACACGTCCTCACTACAGTATTGTTCCCAAAGTACACTTTTCACAACACTTGTCCACGTTATTAATTACTAAATCAAACATAAATATGCATTCCCGGGCAAAGAGAGATTCGATACCTTCCACTGTACGTTGCAGATCTTTCTCCCTTTCCAAACGTGACATTAAGTAACTGAGATCTACAATTTCTGCTCCAGAAAATAACCTTCATATGTATTTAAGTCTCCTTCCCCCAATGATAATGAGTTCTGTTTTTATTTTAAAAAGCTGAAGCCAGAAACACAGTTTAAGGTTATGTCCCTTTCACTTCAGAGTTGTCAGTCTGGTGAGGGGGTCTGGAAGTGATGCTGTCCGTGGTTAGAAGGGACTAAAGAAATCATTCCATTTTTCCGAGGATATTTTCTTAAATATTATTAGTGACACTGGAATATGCCTCGTCGGCCAATGTCAAGGCATTCAAATAAAGAAAACAGTCCTTTTTTCTTTAAAAAAGAAATGTAACTATTGTGGACTGTACTGACCATCTCCAGAAAAGTGATCACACATCCAAAGACCTAGACCCTTCCTCTCCCTAAACTATTCTGCACTCTCCCCCCCCTCCTTTTTGCCCTACTTTACCTTACCATTTTTTTCCCATATACCTGCCTGTAAAGACACGGCTACTTGATTTACCGATTATTAGCCACAAATATTAAGCTCCCCCCTTTTCTCTCCTCTAATTAACTGCTAGTCTTGCTTCTTTAATTTATTTTTTACAAAGGTCTACCTGCAATGTACCTGAATACCCCTGCAGATGTCCACCATAACTAGACTAACTTTCTTTATAATGTATACTGTCAACTTACCAACATTGGAATTAGATAATCTAACTGAATAAACCTACTTATCTCTTTATTTCTTGGCTGCCTAACTACAACAGAAATTGAAACTCCACTGCCTTTATGTCAATGGGGCTACCTTGTAACTTTGTAAGCTATGTACCCACATGTAAATGAAATCACCATTGTACTTTGTCAAATGTTTTTACTTTATATATTGTCAGTTGTTTTCAGTTTGTGGAGCTTTTCACCCCAAGCCTCTTCTAAAAATGGCTTCCAGAGCCATTCGGACTTTCCCAGTCACCAAATGTCAAATAAATAAATGGCCATGGTTGTTGCCCGCACTGGTGCTGATACTGTGTGAGATGATGTTGAGGCAATGATATCAGGCACCCTTCTTTAAGTGACCCCCTTTTTTTTTTTACATTACATTTTCATAAAACATAATCACTACAAAATTTGTAATCAGAAACATACATATCTGAAAGGAAGAAAAAAAAACAGCCTAATCTTATAAATATAGAAACAAAGAAAAATAATATTTATAGGAGTGTCCATTAACCTTCTAGTCATTCTTGTTGTTGGATGTCTGTTCAGTTCCAGAATGTTTTTTTTTATTATTATTTTTGCTTGTCAAGCAGTTCTTTAAATTTTGAACATACATTGAGACAAGAGGTAATTCTCTTCATTCTCAGTCTGACTGTAATACTTTCTAGATGAGTTACTTCAGTTGCTAAACTTACAAATTCTTTAAATGAGGGAGTAGATTAATTTTTCCAGTTTTGTGTGATCACTTTTCTGGAGATGGTCAATACAGTCCACAATGTTATATTTCGTTTTTTTAACACAAGTGGAATAGGGGTATTACAAAGAATTAATGATTTAGATAAAATAAATTTATCTCCAAAAAATGCCTGTAAAAAAATTAATATTATTCCAAACAGGAATCAAGATAGTAAAATCAAAGAACATGTGTTGCCAATCTGCTTTAAGCTCTTTCCTGTATCTCCAACAAAGTTGCTTTTTCTTGTACATCAATTCAATTTTATGAGAGGTGAAGAAGGTCCTTTGTAGAAACATCCATGTAAACAAATGCCTTCTAAGAGATAAAGTGGTATATTTAGATGATAATAGAAATCAGTTTTTGTCTTCTTCACTTGGTGGTCTACTATTGAGTTGGGTAAAATAGTTCCAATATGTATCATTACATGTTTTAGTTTCCCTCTTACATATATACAAATATTTCACACACGGATATTAATGCCATTCTAGCTTGCCAATATACCAAAATACTTGTTCCCATAATAAGTATACAGGCTGTTCTTAAAAATATCTAAACTAGTACTTGCTTTAATGTAATTTGATAGTCTATTCCATGCATCAGCTACTCTGTCAGAGAACCAATTAGTACATTTCTCATTATAGAATGTTCTACAAAGGCTGTCTGATGATTCTCTAGTACTTTTTGATAACCCCAAACATTCCCAGAGGTAGTTGTCTTTAAATGCCCTATATACTTAAATAAGATCTCCCCTTACATATCTGTAAGAGATACTGTATAAGTTCAGATATTTTAGTCTTTCATAATACCTTAAATTTTCACATCTATGGATGCCCTTTGTATATTTCTGCTGTACTCCTTTCAGTTTACTCATGCTTGTTTTCTTATAGGTTTTCCATATTGTTATTCCATTCCCAAGTTTAGGTCTAATAAATCTTTTTATACAACCAGTAGTTCTGTAACTATCATTAACCAATTGGTTGATATGATTAGAAAACAACTCATAGCTGAATCTAATCATATACCCAGGACCTTAAATGAGTCTACAGTTTCAATCACTGTGTGCTGTATTAAATATTCACCTTTCAATGTATGTGTCCCAAATTTCATATGCTTAGTTTTTGATGTTTTTATCAGCATATTATTCTCCTGTGCCCAAATGGTCAATTTAGTCAAGTTATTTTGCAGGCATACCCTATCTGTAACACACGTAATCAGTTTACCCAATTTCAGGTCATCTGCATATAGACAGTAGAACACCTCAGATGAAAAAGTTAGGTCTGTAAGATACAATCTAAACAAGTAAGGGCCTAGAACAGAGCCCTGTGGGATGCCCTGACTGTAACCAAGGATTTCAGCTGTCCAGTTGCTGTATGGTACTTGCCTTGTCCTATTTATGAGCCATGCAGCTATCCATCTTATCAATAGTACATCAATACCTAGTTGTACTAATTTATTGATCAGTGTTTTGTGTATGACCCTGTCAAATGCTGAAGTTAAATCTATAGAAATTGCATCACAGCACAATTTTTCATTCATAGCTGTTATATTGTTCTAGAATATAATGTTACAGGTGGTAATAGATCTGTTTTCAACATATGCATACTGATATATGGTTTCAAGTCCCAACCTATCCAGTTCTGACAATAACTTATTCAATATTACCTTCTCCATTATTTTTCTACAAGATGAATGTAGACTTAAGGGTCTGTATGACACTGGGTTTGTCCTACTCCCCTTTCCCTTGAAGACAGGTTTAAAAAGTGCACGTCTCCAATGTTGAGGAATCTCCCCATATTTATATGACCTAGGGGGTAATAGATATAACAGTACCATAAGTTCTTGCTGAAGTGTTCCCAGGTCATTGTTACTAATTCCAACTCCTCCCTGTGCTTTGTTTGGATCCAGTTTATGCAGTTCTTTTTCTATATAATCTAATTTGATTTCAGTAACATGGGTTACCTGGATGTGACTAGGACAACATATCACCCCTTTTGTGGAGCTAAACTGTTTTGCATAAGATTTTGTAAATATATCTATCTGTTGTGTCTGAGAATAAATTTTAGAACCTACACACAATTTACCAATTTGTGTGCCTTTACTCCTTTCACATCTTATGCATCTCTAAAAAGGTTTCCTATTATGCTCAAGATCATTATATAAAATTTCTTCAAAATTTTTTTGATCTTGTCTCATACTATGCTTAATCTGTTTGTCCAGTTTGTTAATTTCAGTTTTCAAATCTGTAGTTTGACTTTTCTTCCATTTCTTATATTTTTTTTGTATCTCACCTTAGTCAGACATCTTGTTCTTATGGAAATATATCCCCCTGATGATGTATGCCTAGATCCTGATGTTAAACATGTTTTTGATTTTTTGTACTCAAATAATTTCTTTTTTAAAACTTTCCACATTCCATCTGCAGTTTTTTCCACTGAACATCTCACTCCAGTTAGTTTTACATAGTGACTGTTTTGCTTCCATATAATCTGTAATTAACCTTGTATGCATTGGTTTAGATTTCAATATGGCAGAATTATCTAGCAACAAATTAACCTTTATAATCCCATCATCCCTGCACATCAATAGTGGTAAACTTGACTTGAAGTAACAGCAATTTCTGTAGGAATACAAACATTGTCTAATATGTTCCATCCCCTGGTAGGTTTGTTTGCAATTTGAAACAATTGTTGCTCCTGAATATATGTTGTAAATAATTTCCTTACGAACACTGTTGAAAAAATATTATTCCATTCTGTTTCTGGTATACACTCCAACATTTGTTATATGTAACAGGGTTGTCTTTATTGTCGTCTATAGTATTGGTGTTATCATTGGACATGCAAGAATCACAGGTCTCATAACTATCTTTAATCCCTGTCGTAACACCTCCACCTGTGTTTTTTTGTTAGAATTTTCTATTACAGTAAAAAATTTATACCCAGACAGAACTGGTTTCTAGTCGTTGTTCTTTAACCATGTTTCACAAACAACAACAATAAATATTGTGGGAACGTAGCAAATTTTCCAATAAAAAAATTTATTATTAATGCCCCTAGCATTAACAACCATCAAAGACATGCTGTAGATGTATTGGACACTCTAAATTGGCCCTAGGCATGAATGCGTGTGTTTGTGTGCCTTCTGTGGAAGTTTGGGTGCCGGGCTGGCAACTCGATACCATAAAACTCCACTGCCAATCATGAGCGGACAGGTGATCTGCTGTGGCGAACCCTAACTGAGAAAAGCAAAAGAAGAAGAAGAAGAGATGCAGCAAATGTTGCTATCTGTTAAATTTATAACATGGCAAAAATCCTGCCTAGTGTTTGTCAAATATTGCAAAATATCTGCTGCAAAAATTCTCTTCCCTGATCTTGACAAATTCACACCATCCTGTCTTAACACATGTGTGCAAAACTAGGCTTGGATGCTGTGCACATTTCCATTTTTTAAAACCGGACATTTTTTCCATGTAGGTATTTACCCAAAAAATCTTTTCATTCACGGTGACCTGACTATCCTTTCTATAGGTAATTTGTGAAAAATATGCCCAAACACCAGTATAAGCTATACTATCTAAGAGGGCTGTCAGTTCCCTACTTAACAGTCCGAGAATCCTTGCGGATGAGATCATTTGTACCAACATGAATAAAAACTGATCCGTACTTCTTTACATTAAGGCATTCCAAGGCTTGTATCACATCTATTTTTGTTCCTGGCAAGCATAACACTATTCAATGTTCATTATCTTCTCTGCAAAATATAAGTATCAGTTCCTCTAATAACTGAGTCTCCAATTACAAGAATAACTTTTCTGACCAGATCTGAAGAATCTTCAACGTCTAATTTAGTAATATCTGCTCTATCAGTTGTTACAAAGGAATGATCTTCATCACCATTAGTCTTATTAATTCCACTGTTTTCACTGTGCATTAAATTCTCATCCAGCTGGCTTTGTACATCCACAGCTTGAGCCATGTAGTCAACTTCTGTTTTTCTCTTCTTTTTACTTACTGTAATGTTCTTCAATCCTTCTACATTCAACTTTGATTTCTTCCTTTTCACCTGCCCCCTTGCCTCTTTTTCCTACCTTCTCTTTTGGAAAAATGATGACTTTTTCTGTATTGCCTTTCCAGGCAGCCTTAGAATGCAATTATTAGTTGTAACAAAACTTACTTTTAAATATTACTCTAGTGAGTGTTACTTTGGATAATTTCTATTCATCATATATTAAAGTGATGGTATTTTGTATAATACACTGTTTAAGTAACAGATAGAAATTAACACTGTTGTTAATTTTACCAAAAGCATCAAGACAAACAAGATAGTATGTTGTGTTCAAGCCTGTAATGGAAACTATATAAGATAATGCGAGTTCAACTATGTGTCATGTTGCAGCCTTTTCTATTTCATAAATAAAATATCCAGTAACTTCTAAGCATGCAATTTCAGATAGAAACCTACAACTTATATATTAATATAAACACTGAATGTTTTGGTTAAAAAGTGTATAACTTTTTGTTCCAAGTTATAAAACATATTGTCACTAAACTGCAAAATAAACAAGTATAATGCAGAAGAAAGAGTTGAATTTCCTTTCATATGCAGTCTACTTGCTTGTAGTCAAATTTCTATTTATGTTGTAACTGAGTATGTTATTTTTTCTTGCTTTATTGTTAAAGGTTTATATAAAACTGAAACTGTGCTTGTTTACAAAAAGGAAAAAAAAAAACAAACACACTTTAAGATCATGTTACCTTCCTTGTAAATAAGGATTGAAGAAAGGAAAAAGGAAAAGTTCTTCATTATCCCCTTATTTTTTCCATTTCTTACTTATCTTGCTACCATTTGAATCTATATGCCTCCTCGAGGCTGTATTAGTCCAATCTATTTGCTATGTTTGCTCAAGAATTTTATTTGTTTGTAGAAATGACAAAGCAGGGTCAGGATCTTCGAAGAGTTTAACCCCATTTGTAAGGAAAATTTTGTGGCGAGAACAATAAATGTACTTTTTTTTGCTTCTTTTTAAGTTCTCTAATAAGTGGAAGGAATTGTTTTCTTTTTGCTATCACTGTTGTTGAGTAGTCATTGTTAAAACTTGCAATATTTCCATCATATTTAAGTGGTGACTTAGCCAATGCAGTTTTAACTACCAATTCTTTGCCTTGAGATGAAATAAATTTCACCACTATAGATCTCGAAGAAGAACCAGGGTTTACAGCAGATTTACCTAGGGACCGGTGAGCTCTATATACCAAAAGAAAGAGCTTCAGGGAGATCTAAAGTATTAGGAAGCAAGTCATTTAAAATCATATTGTTATCTTCAGTACCTTCAGAAAGTCCACATATATTAATATTATTCCTTCAAGATCTATTTTCAAGGTCATCTACTTTAGCTGACAAGATTTTATTGTGCTGCAATAAAACTCCAGTGTTGTTTTCTCCTTCATTTAGCCTTTCAGCCATAATATTAAGAGATTATTTGATACCAAAGATCTGATTTTCTGTACCTGAAGAGCCTCATTAATTTTTTCCATTTATTTGGAACAGTCTTCCCTAAAACCATCAGTTTTATTGTCCAGTCTTCCCATTTTTAATAATTCTTGAATATGAGACAAAATGACTGAAGCTCTTTCTTACATGAAGAACCCTGAAGTGCTGCCTTAGCGTAGCTCATGTTGCTGCCAGATACAGTGAAAGAAATAACTTTTACACAGTGTTTGACAGGAAAACTATTAGATTTTCATTTTTTTTCTTGAAATAATCCATTATAACACAAATGGCTTTAGAAAATCACTAGTTTGAACTGTTTAGGAGTATTCAAACAAAACATTTCCTGTCAGAGATTTATCTTTTGTAGCAGAGCAGTGAAGAAGTGCTGCTATCCTTGTCTCATACTGGCCACACCCCCTTTATGTGGTCCTTACGGACATTTTCCATGCTGTATCACTGCTGCTTTACTCCAGGAGTCAGTTAACATAGGTCCAAGTTCCATGCACACCCACCCTTTGAGAAGTGAGATAAGGTGGGTAACCCACCATTCCCTAATCTGATCTTCAGATGTATAGGCTGCATTTCTACAGCCCTGTAGTTTGGTATAAAACTTTTTATGCTCATAAAACCAGTCCCTACATGTATACTTCTTAAAGGTTCTTACCCTCTACTACACCTTCCATTTTTCCTTTTTCTGTTTGTTGCTTTATATACATCCATGTCAAGATTCAGCATTTACACACTATATATCAAAATGATTAGGAATGACATTTTCACTGTCATTTTCTGAGGTCTCATTTCATTGTTGACATGTAGAAAAATTCATTGTAAGTTTATTCAGAAAGTTTTTACCTTGCATGTGCACCTCATTAGGAAAATGAATGCTAAATGCATTTCATCTGTGTCTAAAACTGTATTCAGTATTCCACATAGAAAAGATTGTAGCAAATGAAATTCACTGATGAAAGAAATGAATCTCTTAAATTACTTGTTTAGTTAGACTGAATATTAGTTATAACCATGGCTGAAAGGTTATTTCATAATGACTTGTGTGTGACTGTTTCTAGAAAAGAGGAAATGGTTTAAAGGCTGGTTCATGTATGTACACATTGCACTGGCATTAGTTTGTCATGCGCATCAGTCAAAACGTGTGTGCTTCCTTTTTTATAGAGAAGAGTAAGAAATGAGACAATCATGATGGGTATCTATTACAGAATGGACCTTAATATGGCAGCACTAGTGATGTATACTTATTTTTAGTTCCTAGTGTATTGTGAAGCTATCAGTTATGTGTTCAGAAAGGACACCCTCCGCAAAAAGACTTTTTAGTGTTTAGGTATTTTTGTCTTAGGACATTGGCTTCATATAGGTAAACGACAGTATAACAGCAGAAGCAGAGCTGTAGTCAGGTGCCTTATGTTCACTTTATGTTTCTGAACTATGCACATTTTGTATTGTAATCCTGCTCTGATACAGCTGTCTATGCTATAAGCTCTTATTCATTTCATGTCATGAGCCCCTGGAAATGTATGAAAGGAAAAAGTCACATTAAAAACAGCAAGCTGCAAAGAAGGAAGTATCTGGCAAGGACATAAAATCTTGTGGTTAACGAAGCTTCTGCTGTGATAGATGATGTTTCTAAAATTACTTTGAATGCTGCCAGTACTCCAGTCCAGAGTACTAGGAAAGAGGGCACTTAAAATGTATGGACCTAAAAAAGAAATGAAACCGTGGAGCTTTCAGTGAAGTCGTATTCAGCATGGTTGGTAAGTTGATATCTTCACTGCTGCAGTTGTTTGCTCATGCTTTTTAAATGATTAAAATGGATTATGTGCTGGGGCAACAGGTTAGCGGGACATTGTAGGATGGTACTGTAGTGACCGAGTGATCCTTATGTGGGGTACAGCAAACTGGTCTCTAAACGCAGCTGGGGTCTTAAAGGAATGCTTGTTGAATGATCATACTTTTATTCCCATCTTTCAAGAGGAGTCGAATGCTTGTTTGGTCTGCATAAACTACGAACAAAATGCTATGATCACAACATTTTATTTCTGTGAGCTTAGGATTATCCTGAACAGGAGACACCATAGGTTTTGTATGGACCTGTAAGTGTCTTGTTTCTTTTGTTTTCTTTGTTCTGGTTTAATGTGTGATTGCAGTCTGTTTGAGAATTTCATTAGCTAAATGATTTTTGGAACTGGAACTGGATTCAAGTGTTTTAAAATTTCAAGTAGTTAAGATGATGTATTTATCTGGAAAACATTTGTTTCTTCAGTCAATCACTTTCGAAAGTGACTGTGAACTGTGACGGTTACCATAAACTGCCACAGAAGTATTAGAGAAAAACAATGAATGTGTGCAACAGGAAACTGATTCAAAATGGTATACGTAGTCATACACTGATAAAAGCAGCACTGCTATGTTTGTTAGATGTGAATACTAACACTGGCAGAAGTCATACCTCTCGATCTCTTAGAGAAAGACATCTGGACAAAGCCATACATAAAAGAGGGACAAAGACCCCAAAATAGGGGCAATTTTAAAATATTGCTCTTACAAACTTAGTTGACAAAATAACAGGTTTTGCATTAGCACAAATTTTCTGAATGGTATGAAGTCTGAAACTCAAATGTTTGTCATTATTTACTAACTTTAGTCTTTAATAATGTGCCAAAAAAACACAAGTTTATGAAAGATGGACCAAAGATGTGAAATCTAGACATTCTGAGAAAATCTGTACAGTTGTGAGGTATGAGTGAAAGACATGACTATAAAATGTGGCATGCACCCTCCTCCCTATTTCACTGTAAGAATTAAACATGTTCCATTTACATGCAAAATCAGAAAGGAAATGTTACTTCATGGTGTCTCCCTTCACCACCAGAACATACTTTTGCTCACTTTGGAGTATCACTGGAAGAAGTTAAACCTAGAACTTGTGGCTGGCAGTCTTGAGTATCTAAGCAAATGAAATTAACTGATCCCTCCCCCACAAAAAAATCAAATACCTCATCATAAGAATAATATTCAGAGATTAAACTGGCCTTTTTCTATAATATATAATTTTTTAATAATATATCATGCATTAACAAAACATATAACTACTGGAACTAGATTCAAGTGTTTTGGCCTGCTTGTGGTGAGGAAGCTTCCCCAAACCCTTTTCAGTGTGCACACCTGCAACACACTTGGTCTACCTGCATCATCGCAGCTCGTGTCCCCCCCCCCCCCAGCAACTGCAACATTGCCAGATAAAGCCACTGCTACGGTCCGGTTTCTCCTTATAGTATTGCAAGCCAAGAATAACACTTAAATAAGGATACCTACCACACGTCTGCATAGCACACTTGGTCTACCTGCATCATCGCAGCTCGGCCCCCCCCCCCAGCAACTGCAACATTGCCAGATAAAACCACTGCTATGGTCCGGTTTCTCCTTACAGTATTGCAAGCCAAGAATAACACTTTTAAAAAAGGATACCTACCAGACATCTGCATAGCACACTTGGTCTACCTGCATCATCGCAGCTTGGGTTCCTCCCCCCCCCAGCAACTGCAACACTTCTTTTTACCCTCTTCACCAATCAGCCTCAATAGTGCAATATGCAGATGATACCATCATAATATGTGCAGCCAAATCAATTGACATCCTTCATTCCCTAACACAAGAATGCTTTTCCCTAGCAGAAACTTGGATTATAAACCAAAGGCTCATTCTGAACCCAAGTAAAACAAAGCTGGTACTCTTTAGCTCCCACAGAGCCACACCTCCCACTAATTCTTTCTTTATCTCCTCCTTTAACAAGACCACAATCACCCCCACAAATCATACCAAACTCTTAGGTGTTGAAATAGTCACCTTAGATTTGACCTACATATTTCTATAACCATAAAAAAGTACATAAAAAACTTAAAATATTCCTCACTGACCACTCCAAAACTACAATAGTGAGGACTCACCTACTGTCCACCCTACTTTATGCCTCCCCGTGATTACAAATCTCTGAAACAAATCCGACCTAAACAAACTTAATAGTTGTTATCTCCCATCAGAACACATCACTGTGAATGCCTAAAAAAACTCAACTGGCTAGAACTACCACTACTACTTCAACTCAATCAACTATCACTAGCCCACAAAATAATACAGAACTCTGAAAACACCCCAGCCCTACAAAATCTTTTGCAACCCTATACAACCACCAGACGCTTGAGGTCTAGCACACAAAACCTCCTCAAAGTAACCAAATATAACAATGAAGCTGGTAAGTCTGTCTACAGCCACTGTATAGCAAAAACCTGGAACTCCCTTCCTGCCCACATAACTGACAACAAATCCCCATCACAGTTCAAGAAACTTGTTAAAACTCACTTTTTGAATAATCAGCTGTGCTCCTGTATCCCCACTGGCTAATGTCTCATTAGAACACTTCACCTAACTTAAGTAACTCTGCTAAGCCAACCAATCATAGTACTGTACCCACTTAGGACTGTTAATCTACTGCTCATCCCATCTCTCCAGGAGTTAGGGAAAACTACCCCAGCAATGTTGAGCTCTCCATAAGCAACTAAAGCCAGGAAAAGACATACTGTAAATCAATTTGTTATCCTTCTCAACTAAAACCAGGCGAAGACATATATTGAATCAGTTTGTTATCCTTCTCAACTATAGCGAGCATCATCTGCTCTCTCAGAGCCTTATTCTACATCTCTCTGCTTTTACTCTGATAGTAAATCTATCACAGGAATCCTAAACTTAGGAATATCTTCTAAAATTTAATATTATATTGTAGAGAACGGATGTAAACTATCTGTTAGTTAATATGTATGTCAAAGTCTCTTCTATGGAAATTGTATGTCAAAAGTCTGTCCTTAAAACTGTTTTGTAAAAAATTGTTCTCTCGGAGCTTTTCTCCCCGGCCTCCACTGAAAATGGAGTTGTAATCCAGTTGGACTCCCCCAGTCAACGAATGTAAAATAAATAAATAAATAAACTAGTATGGTGTATCAGAATTCAAATATCTTAAAATCTGAAGAAATTATTTATTACAGGAAGACTTAGAAAACAGAAAAGGTGGTAAATGAGAAGGCTGCTATCATTCAAATAATCAAAACAGCACTTGAATGTTGTTTAACTGCCATATTGTCTATTCTTTCTATAAAAACATAATTTTCTATAGAATTTAATTTAATAGTAGGCATAAATCATGTATTGGCTGAAATATTATTCACATGGGGTAACAAGAGTTACCCTGTCATGAAGAGTGAACAGTTTAGCATGGGGCAGTTAAAGACAGGTGCAGCTTTCATACAAAAAGTTCTGTAACTGCTCCAATTAATTTTTTGCATCCCACTTTAGTAGCTGCACAAGTACAGCTGTCTGTTGTCACTTGAGATGTATGCTATACAAATGCAAAGTTCTGTTACGCTCACAATAGGAAGAGGCAATGTTGTAAGCTTTGCAAGGCTATAAACCTCATGCAAAAGTGAAGTGGGGCTGAGATGCATACTGAGCTTATAAAGGTGCTAAATCCTGCTGAAAAGTGATACAGTGTAGTTCTGGTGCATGATTATTCCTGGCCCGTCTTGGGAAGTGTTTGCACCTTAAACTCTTTCTCAGTAACACGGGAGGCAACAGATGAGGTTGCACAGTTGTGTGTGCCCCCTGAGTGCCTCAGTCCCTGGAATACTAAAGTATCTTGTTCCAGCACAGGCAAGTGTAGTTCGCTGTTATGGCTGAGTGCAAGTAAGCAAAGCACAGTTTTCACAAGAACATTATTACTTCACAGGAGAGTGCAGGCAGGCCTTTATAAAGTCTCTGGGATGGCTATCTTTTACTGCAGCAGTTCAGAGGTACATTTGTAAGCAATAGGAGGTGCATTTTACTATACTTCTAACATGTGTTTGTGTAAAAGCTCCAGTTAGACGTTTCTGTTTAAATGACTTGCTCAGTCCCACAGATGAAGGTGAAAAGAATCAAACTCTGAACCTTTGAGGCAAATCATTAAGAGTTTGAAGCCATAATCCTCCACACCAATTGCCAGATCTCCTATAACTACTACTATGTTTTTGTTTTTTTTTTGTTTTTTTTTGGTAAATCACTCAGAGTTTCACAGTTCTCATTGTTGGAGAACATGCATGCCCATGCAATATGTTATAGTTCTGCTGATCTTTGAAGTGAATTAAAGCTGTCTGGCACTTAAGCCTCTGAGATAATAACAAACTGCTTCCTGTAATTACAAGTACAAGATTTAAATCCTCCCACCTCCCTTTGCTTACTGTATAACTATTAGCAAGTCACACAGGCAGTACTCCTAGGTCACGCCTGCAAATGGACACTTTATCCAGGGGTATCATCTTTTAACAAATCGATAAAATATACTATTTAATTGTCCCTTTCAGCCCCCCCCCCAATTTATTTTTGTCTTTATCCAGAATTCTTGAGCAAACAAACTGAGAATTATTTTGGTCTGTTCCTTTTAGAATGTGTGGCTTTCTGGAAAATTGTTGTGGATTACAGTCACTAAATAATGTCAGACATGTGAGTTTCAGACTTTGTCATTCAGAAAATGCTTGCCAATGCAACTCTTAAGTATGTAAGAAAGATTTAAATCCCATTCCTGATTTTTACCTCTGATTCTTGAGCTAAGAGGTTGGGAAGGCAAGTGGTGCATATAGTGGAATGCCCTGTATGGCTCTTACAGTAATGCCCTGACATGTACTTCTCGGTCATTATTTATGTATTTCTTCATTCATTTTAACATAAGCAAATATCTGAATGTATGCAGTCATAGAAGGGGCTGTAATTGGTGGTCACATCTGTGTATTGGGGTGTGAGTATTTGTGTTCATGTGTGTATCCTGCATCCCAGAGTATTTATGGTGTAAAGGAAGGAATTGATTGTAGTAAATAGGCGCTTCATCATTAGAGCCATATTTTCTGGGTACGATTTGTGGTTTACTTGTTTTGTTGACTGTAGACATTGTGCTTGTTTGTGAATAAACTGCACCATATGAAGTCGATGAATTTGTTGTTACAATAATAACCATAAATGCATTTTTAATTTAACATTTTTCATAGGCACAAGGGGATAAAGTGCACTGTGTTGGGCTACAACAGTTTGGTACTTAGCGGAAAGTAATGAGCAGCTTTCAATTCCTTCAACCTTTATTTGTCTGCTGTGATTTTGACTAAGTTATTTCACCAGACAGTGCTCCTAGTTGCCATTGAAAAAAACACTTGTGTACAATAGGTTGTCCCAAGCTATTAGCAAATTCATAATCCATTTGTCTTTTGAATATCTGTACCCTTCATTGTGTCCCTAATTAGTGCTTCTCCATTTGCTGTTTCCGTATGAATCCTTGTACATCTGTTGTAATTTAATGGATTACTGAATACATTTTCATTAAATTTGAGTTTCAAAGGAAAAGAGGTTTACTGATGCTAATGCAATATGCTTTCTGTGTGAGAATATTTTGTTCATCAAATGGTCAGCAATACTTTTGCTGTAAAAAATTTTTAATAAAAGTTTAAAATTAAATCCATAATTGTAAAACTAAAGAAGAAATTAGAATGCACACAAAGTTTTCAACAGTGCTTTATGGTAACTGGGGAGAGACAGCCAAGTAATTGGATATTGGTATAGCTATGGGGATGGGAAGTGGGGAACTGATCCATTACTCTGTCTAGGGCTTCATTTGACAATGGTACAGCTCTACTTTTATTGTACAGAAACTGCACATGGGTATTTACCCCCATGTATGTGCTATCATTTTGTTTTTCTTTCTTTCAAACCAGGTAAATGGCAAACTAGGAGTACTGTCTGGTTAAGAGACTTACTCAAAGTTATACAGTAGGCTCATGGAGGTAGAAAGAATCAAACCGTGTACCGCTGATTATGGGAAGCAGATCACAAAGAGTTTACAATCCGCTGCACTAACTGCCATACCTTCGCTTGTGTCTTAATTTTCTGATAAGTCACTCAGGATTAAAAATCACTAAGGTTTATAATCTGTCAGTAATGCCAGTTATTAGTGTGTCATAGTTTTTGTAATTCAAATGTTCTGAGAATGCATGTTGCTAAGAAACAGTTGGTCTGCTAACTTTTAAGCAAGTTAGTGTTGTTTGCTTATTATCTGTCTCCAGTTTTGCAGATCATCATTCATTTTGACTCATAGTTATGCCCTGACCCTTGGTAACTTCTTTTTTTCTGCTAAATCTCTGAGGACTGCAGTCAGTCAGTAATGCCAATCATTTCAAATTCACAGTATTTATTGGTCAGAGAATGCATATTCATGCAACAATTATTATTTGGTTAATATTTTAAGTGATTTGGAGTTGTCTGGTGCATATGTTAATTAGCCACTTCCTATAGTTTGAATCCTTTCACCTTTATTTGCCTACTAAGTGACTTTGAACAAGTCACTTAACCAGACAGTACTCCTGGGTCACACCTGATAAGGGACTTTTTGCCCATTGTGTTTACCTTGTTGATAAATACATAAAATAATATTTTAAAATTCATCCTTTTTTTGTCTCCCTTTTTTTTGCTTTGAATAGAATTTTTGAGCAAAGAAAATTGAGAGATATTTTTTATATTTATTCCTTGTAAAATGTTTGGCTTCTAACAAATTGTTGTAGATTGAGGTTACTAAATAATGATAGGCATGTGAATTAAAGATTTTGTGTCCTTTAGAAAATGTTTGATAATTAAAGCTTGCTATTTTATCAACTTTTTAAGTATACAAGAGAAATATTTAAAAGTTATTCCAGATTCTGTTCCTTGTTTCTGATTACTGAGCCAGGAATTTAAGAGGGCAGAGCTAAATTACACCGTATGGTTCTGACATTAGTGATTTGGGCCATTATTTTTGAATTTATTCATTCACTTGATCTCGAGAAAGTATCCAAGGTGTACAGTCATACAAGTGGCTGTAAGTGATGGCTATATGCGTTTAAAAAATACACAGTAGACCACACTGAGATTTTTGAGGTACTAAAAAGAAACTGGGCACGTTTCTCTTGTTTTGGGAAGTACACAGGAATTACTGGTGATGTACCCCAGTTAGTATTTAGAAGGGGTAAATCCCTTAAACAGTTTTTGTAAAGTGATGACACCTTCTTTATGTCCCACACAAATACAAAAAATGGGACTGCTAGGTGTGGTGCTTGTTCTATGTGTAAGTTTGTGTATGAGAATAATGGGATCTATATTAATGGTCATAATCTTAGGTCCTCCCGTTACTGTAATTGTAACGCAAGGAGTGTTATATACATTGCTTTATGCACTGAATGTTGTTCCTTCTATGTGGGTAAAATGCAGAGGAAGTTCAGGGATTGAATATACAAACACACTTTGAACATTAGAAACAAGAATGTAAATAATGCTCTGTTTTAAGCATATCTCTGAAGATCCTACTCACACATTTTTGTTTTTTGGTTTGGACATTCTTCATGCAGATATTTGTGGTAGGCTATGGGAGGATTTGATTGAATTCAGTGAGCTAAAATGCCACATTCGCTTGAATTCTTTTACACCCACTGGTCTTAATGACAATATGTCTATTATTAGTGTAATAAAACTGTGTTCGTATTTAGTGTAACCCTAATAATTTATTAATGGAGAGTGCGTTTCTTATTTAAGCAATGACTTGTCACAGGTTTTTATTTGTTTATTTGCGTATGGTTAATTAAGGTCATGTGATGGGGAGAGGGACTTTAAATACCTTGATTTTTTTTATTTTTTGTATTCTGAAGAAGTCTTGATACACACAGATGAAAGTGCTCAATTTTATTAAACACTTTCAGCTAAGAGATGTGTGCCTTATGTTTTCCCCACCTATGTTTGGATTTGGTTTATTGGTTCTTGTTTTTTTGGTGTTATTTCTATTGGTGTTATTTCCGCAAACCAAAAATATAGCACTAAGCACTTCATGTTGCTGCATTTGCTTGGTACAGTTTCTGTTTTCATTAGTGATTTTTTTCCTTGGAGAGGGCAGGAATATAGACACATTAATTTGCAATATTGGTAGTTCAACAGGGAACAAACATGTCTTTGCAGATGTAGGTGGATTCTATTCCCACTTCAGGTACTTGAATTGATTTTTCCAACACTGCCATTGCAATGAAGCATAAGTGGGTGTGTTGTCCTTTGGATGAGAACTTAAACAAAGGCCCCTTCTGCCTGAGTTGATGGTAGCAAGGATGGATGTAAAAGATTCCACAGCACTTAAATAAAAGACTCCTACTCTTTTTATATGTAGATGAAAGAGATGAAGAAAGTAGACATGAGTATAAGGAGATGAGGTGCATGGCAAAGAGAGAGGTGGCGAAAGCTAAGGATAGGGCATATGGAGAGTTGTACGAGAGATTGGACACTAAAGAGGGAGAAAAGGACCTGTACCGATTAACAAGACAGAGGGACAGAGCTGGGAAAGATGTGCAGCATGTAAGGGTGATAAAGGATAGTGAGGGAAAGGTACTCACAAGAGAGGAGAGTGTGTTGAGTAGATGGAAAGAGTATTTTGAGAGGCTGATGAATGAAGAGAATGAGAGAGAGAAGGTTGGATGATGTGGGGATAGTGAATCAGGAAGTGAAACAGATTAGCAAGGAGGAAGTAAGGGCAGCTATGAAGAGGATGAAGAATGGAAAGGCTGTTGGCCCAGATGACATATCAATGGAAGCATGGAGGTGCTTAGGAGAAATGGCAGTGGAATTTCTAACTAGATTGTTTAATGAAATTTTGGAAAGTCAGAGGATGACTGAGGAGTGGAGAAAAAGTGTTTTGGTACCTATCTTTAAGAATAAGGGTGATGTGCAGAGCTGCAGTAACTACAGAGGGATAAAACTGATTAGTCACAGCTTGAAGTTATGGGAAAGAGTAGTGGAAGCAAGGTTAAGAAGGGAGGTGATGATTAGTGATCAGCAGTATGGTTTCATGCCAGGAAAGAGCACTACAGATGCAATGTTTGCTCTGGGAGTGTTGTTGGAGAAATACAGAGAAGGTCAGAAGGAGTTGCATTGTGTCTTTGTAGACTTGGAGAAAGCATATGACAGGGTGCCTAGAGAAGAGTTGTGGTAATGTATGAGGAAGTCGGGAGTGGCAGAGAAGTACATAAGAGTGGTACAGGATATGTACGAGGGTAGTGTGACAGTGGTGAGGACTGCAGTGGGAGTGACAGATCCGTTTAAGGTGGAGGTGGGATTACATCAAGGATCAGCTCTGAGTCCTTTCTTATTTGCAGTGGTGATGGACAGGTTGACAGATGAGATCAGACAGGAGGCCCCGTGGACTATGATGTTTGCAGATGACATTGTGATCTGTAGTGAGAGTAGGAATCAGGTTGAGGAGACTCTGGAGAGGTGGAGATATGCTCTAGAGAGCAGAGGAATGAGGGTCAGCAGGGTTAAGACAGAATATATGTGTGTAAATGAGAGGGAGGGTAGAGGAATGGTGAGGATGCAGGGAGTAGAGTTGGTAAAGGTGGACGAGTTTAAGTACTTGGGATCAACAGTTCAGAGTAATGGTGAATGTGGAAGAGAGGTGAAGAAGAGAGTACAGGCAGGGTGGAATGGGTGGAGAAGAGTGTCAGGAGTGATTTGTGACAGACGGGTATCAGTAAGAGTGAAAGGAAGGTCTACAAGAGTGTAGTGAGACCAGCTATGTTATATGGGTTGGAGACAGTGGCATTGACAAAAGGCAGGAGTCAGAGCTGGATGTGGCAGAGTTAAAGATGTTAAGATTTGCAATCAGTGTGACTAGGATGGATAGGATTAGGAATCAGTATATTAGAGGGTCAGCTCATGTTGGACAGTTTGGAGACAAAGCAAGAGAGACGAGATTGCGTTGGTTTGGACATGTGCTGAGGAGGGATGATGGGTATATTGGGAAAAAGATGCTAAGGATGGAGCTGCCAGGTAAGAGGAATAGAGGAAGGCCCAAGATAAGGTTTATGGATGTGGTGAGAGAGGACATGCAGGCGGTTGGTGTGACTGAGCAAGATGCAGAGGATAGGAAGAAATGGAAAGAGATGATCCGCTGTGGCGACCCCTAACGGGAAAAGCCGAAAGAGAATGATGACTCTTTTTATACATATATATATATATATATATATATATATATATATATATATATATATATATATGTACACACACACATACATACACATTTACATTTCTATACAATTATTTTGATTCAGGTTCATACTTTATACATCAAAACTTGCCATTTTTATATCGACCCCACTCTTTTTCCATGGCCATAACCTAATCTTCTTTAATATAAGTGGCAATACCCATTTTCCATGAAACATAATTTCATTAATTCTTTCATTCCATATTACCCAAATTATAAAAAAAAAAAATTCTTATGTAAATCTATCTTCAAAATTTTACTTATATTTTCATAATATCCATATTCAAACATGTCCATTTTATAGCTTCAAATTTTTGATAACTTCAAAAATTTTCTGTACCTAATTTATTCAACAATTTTTTACTCTGTCACATTTTAAAAACATGTTCTGTTGTTTCTTCTTCTTCCCCAGAATACAAACATATTCTTTATTTTTTCTTTTTGTAAGGCATATTTTCCTTAATGGGTATTTTTTATTTTTAATCTCGACAAAAAATCTTGGCATTCAACATTGTATTTCTTTATTTAATTGCTTTAATCTGTGCTTTTGAAACATTTTCCCATTGTTTTATATAATAATACCTTTTCAAAATATTGTTTATACCAAGTCTTTCTATCATCTTCCACTCCATCAGTTTTTATTTTCCACATTCTTATTTTGTTGATAGTGCTCAGTTTATTTTTTAAATATTCTTTTGTTCTTTTATTATTTCTTACATTTTCCAAAATTGCTTATACTTGTACTTCAATATAATTGTCAGTAAGTTCATTCTTTTCACTTAACCATGTCAGTATATTATATAAGTTTAATGAAGCAGCATATATTATTGAATTTATCATATCTTATCCTGCATTTTCCACATCCATATATAAAACACCCATTTTAACATGCTTTAGACTTGATCCCCATATAAAAGAAAAAATCTTTCTAATAAGTTTTTTCATGTTCCTAGGAATCATGATGACACTAGACAAATATGATATATTTCCCACTAACACTGAATTAATGAGATACACTTTTTTCTTATACATTAATCTGTAATATATATAAATATCCTTTATTAGATCCCATCCTTTTTATGATCTTTATCAAAATTTATCCCTAAAACAGATATTTCCTTCATAGAAAATTGAACACCTGCTATTTCTATTGTGTGACCCAATCCTATACTTTTTTCTTAAGCATCATATCTCTTTCTCTTAAACTTTCAGCTAAATAAATAACCACTCTCATCCACTCTTTAATTTTAATTGTTATGATAATATCTGCATAAGACATCATAACTGGAATTTCAATATCAATTTCACTTTGAATTTTATAACTTGCATTCTTTATTTTCTGAGTCGCCTCTCTAACTACTGTATTCATAACCAAAGCAAATAAAATACTGCTCATAGGACACCTTTACCTTATACCATTATTTATATTTATTGGTTTACTTATCCATTCATTAAAGCTGTTATACACTTGCTTAATCTCATCATTAATATTATACATGTCCATTGTTTTCCACAAAATGTCATGCCGTGTAGAATAAAATGCTTTATTAATATCACCTATCATAAGTTTTACATCTTCCTTCCTTCTAGTTATATCATCTCTAATTTCTCTCACTATAATTAATACTTCATGACATCCCTTTCCTCTTATACTGTATAGTGGTATACTGCATCTTACTTTTGAATCTCTTTTGTATCATTTTCATAAATATCTTATAATCTGCATTATTAAGAACTGTTGTTCTCCATTTATTATATCTTCTCTTTCTCCCTTTTTTCTACATAAATTTTAATATTCCACAACATAATTCTTTATATTTCAAACCATCATTCAACCATTCATTAAATACACATACTAAGGATTTTTTTTGCTATTATTCTAAATGTTTGTACATGTCAAACCCAATACCATCCAGACCTGGTACTGATTCTACATTTTACTGTTTAAATACCTTTTCTATTTCATATAAGGTAATCTCTTTACTGAATTCTCTATTATTTTGCTTTGACTTTTTCTTAATTTCCCATTCCTTTATAACATCTCTTTTTTTTTTTACTAAACATTTCTTCTACATAGTTTACAACAATTTCCATAATTTGTTGCTAAATGTTCTTTTTATTATCTTCCTTCAATTTATTTCATTGTACTATTATCCTATTTTACTATTTCACTTAAATAGGGGGAAACTTCTTCTTTTGTCCCTTGTAGACAATTGTTTTTGTTTGCACAATAGTTTTCTGATTTTCATATTTTTTCTTATACATTTTCCCATAATAATCTCTGTTATTATTTTCCAAATTATTTATCACTTCTCTATGCATTTTAGCATATTCCTGTTTTTCTTTTTTCTTAGTTTTTCCACAATATGTAATTATGTTTATATTTTCTTTTGAAAGCAATCCACCATTCCAATTAATTGACATAGAATACTCTCATTCTAATATGAACTTTCTGTAATTGCTTGATGTCTTTCTTTACTTTTTTATTCCATTCCTTTTCATTTATTCTATTTATAACTTTTCCTGTCTTTATATACTCTTCATTATAATATATTTCTACCAATATTGCCAAATGATCTGAAAAACCTGCCATAATAGGTTCTTCTTCCATTATACATATTTCTTCTGATACCAAAAAGTAATCTATTTCACTTTTTAAAATATCTCTTCTATAAGTCCATGCTTTTTTGTTCTGTATAACTAATTTTCCACATTTTATTGTTTCTAACATGTTTTTTACATCTCTTCTTCTTTTCTGTTTATTTCCCCTTTAATTGTAATTGAAAACTCCCGTGATTAAATCTGTTAACAAAAACATAATCCAATATTTTCTAAAATAGATTTTTTCACTTTACTAGTTAACATAGGCATACCTAGCAATATTTCTCTACTCTTTTTCTTGCCTCCTTAAATCTGTAATAGTTGTTCTTCCCATTTTTACTATTATAATATCCAAAATTTTAATTACTTCTCTATATAATATTGTTATACCTGAACACTGTTTATTCCCTATATTCCATATTATTTCCCAAAATAGTTGCCTGAAGCACAACAGACAACTACAGAACTTTGCCCCTCTCTCCACTGTAGTGCCATCTTGGAGTTGGTATATATTGTTGGGGGGTGTGGGTTTGAGTCAACTGCATGTTGGTCCATTGTGCTTTGGGCAACTATTTTGTTGCCATTAGTAAATTCAATGAATCGCTGATGCAATATTTCCTGATTAGGGGTTGATTAATAGGTGTTCACTGGAATAACATTTTTGCCAACTAATATAGACCCGTTTATTTTATCCACTTTTTCATTTATATCTTGAAAAAATCTTCTTTACATAATTTTCTCCATATTTTTTTTACTCTTTTACATTTTAAAAACACATGCTCTGTAGTTTTTTTCTCATTGACAATGTGACCATATTCTGTATCACTTTTCTTTTTATTTGGCATATTTCGTTTTACTGGCAATTTACTTATTGCCAGTTGTCTATCTTTTTCTATATCATCAATTTTTTATTTTCCACAAAAATATATATTTTTATGGGTAACATTTTATTTCTTCATTTATACACTCCTTTTCTCTTTTACTCTTTTTTACCACAACCCCAAATTTATCATACATATATTTATACTGTTTTACTACTAATCTATCTATATTTTTCATTTATCTACTTTGACACTTTGTACAAATGTAATGAAGACACATGTACTACTGGGTTAATTAACCCTAAATCTTTTTCATCTTTATTTACATATAGAACTCCTCTTTTTACAGGGTTTAATCTAGAACCCATATAAATGAAAAAAAATCTGCAATAATTCCTTTTCGAATACCATTGGCAACATAAATACACTTGCTTAGTATGTCATTTTTCCCATCAGTACTGAATTTATCAAATAAGCCGTTTTCTGAATGATAATTTATATGTTCTTCAGAAAAGACATGTTTGCTTTATTTCTTCTATTGTTTTCCCATTGAAATCTACTTAAATCTTTATTTCCAAATTTTATATCTAACACAGAAATTTCATTTATAGTAAGATGTTGATCTTTACTACTTCACCTAAACCTTTACTTTTCTGTTTATTTAAAACAAACCCAATTTTATATCTAACACAGAAATTTCATTTATAGTAAGATATTGTTCTTTACTACTTCACCTAAACCTTTACTTTTCTGTTTATTTAAAACTAACCAAATTTTATATCTAACACAGAAATTTAATTTATAGTAAGACATTGATCTTTACTACTTCACCTAAACCTTTACTTTTCTGTTTATTTAAAAGCAACCAAATTTTATATCTAACACAGAAATTTAATTTATAGTAAGATGTTGATCTTTACTACTTCACCTAAACCTTTACTTTTCTGTTTATTTAAAACCAACCAAATTTTATATCTAACACAGAAATTTAATTTATAGTAAGATATTGATCTTTACTACTTCACCTAAACCTTTACTTTTCTGTTTATTTAAAACCAACCAAATTTTATATCTAACACAGAAATTTCATTTATAGGAAGATATTGAGCTTTACTACTTCACCTAAACCTTTCCTTTTCTATTTATTTAAAACCAACCAAATTTTATATCTAACACAAAAATTTCATTTATAGTAAGATATTGATCTTTACTACTTCACATAAACCTTTACTTTTCTGTTTATTTAAAACCAACCTTATTGTCTCTAAATACTCGTTTGTGCAAATTTTTACTTCTTTTTATCCAAATTTTGTTTTTTTTTTTTGCAATTACTATAATGTCATCTGCATAGGTTAAAAACTGGAATTCTTAACCCTTCCAGTGTTATATATATGGGTCTGTATCACTCTGTTGAATGCTTTATTCAATGAATCACTATTTCAAGTCAGTTAAGCAAAAACTCATTTAAATGAACAATCATTTCAGGTAAAATTTTCTATGGGGAAAAAACTAGACTGTAACAAACACAACAAAATGTAAAACTCTGCACCCTGCACAACCCACCTAACTAAATATACCAACTTTGAGATCACACTATACCAATGATGGCCAATCACATCCTTTCCCTGAAATAATAAAATTCACTGACGATCATTCGCTTAAATGAGCTTTCACTTAACTGAGTTTTGTAATTTATTTTACATAATGTCACATTCACAAATAATGCAATGAGTATACAATTAATTGCACATACCTGTCTTACAGCATTCTTCATATGTACCTGTTGGCTTAACCAGCCATTTATAGGTATTTTAACTTTATTATTACTATTCTGACCTACATAATTTCCTAACATTCTCACTTATATTACATTCTTTCATTATTACCTATAAGATATCATGTCCAATTGTGCCTTATTAAGGTCTCCTATCATGATTTTTCTCATCTTCTTTTCTGTTCATAATATCATCCACAATTTCTCTATCATTAATAATTCTAGACAACCTTTCCCCTTATATTATATGTTAAATTCCATAATATTTCCCATTTGTGTTTCAAATCTGTGTTTGTTTTGGGTGGCGCAGTGGTGCAGCAGTTAATGTTTTCACCTCACAGCAAGAGGTTCTCCAGTTTGAGTCTCGGCTGGGGTCCCTTCTGTGCAGAGTTTGCATGTTCTCCCTGCATATGTGTGGGTTTCCTCTGGGTACTCTGTTTTTTTCTCACAATTCAAAGACATGCATCTGGACCATTTCTCCCCAGGCCTTCTCTGAAAAAAGACTCTGTCCTAGTTGGACTTTCCCGGTCAACAAATGTTAAATAAATAAAAACATCTCTTTTGTATTATTTTCATAAAGAGTTTATAATCATTATTATTCAATACTATTGGCCTCCAGTTTTTAATTGTCTTCGATCTTCCTTCTTCCATATCAATTTGTGTTTCACTGCATAATTCTTTATAAATAAAAAATTCATTTAACCATTCAATCAAGATCTTTAAAAATATTTTTTTTGCCAGTCCCTTAAATTTTTATACATTTCATACTCTATGTTTACTTTTCCATCTCACCACTATTCTTCAGGATTGTATCTGCATTATTCTTTTGTATTTTCTCCATAATGTCTCCCCAGGAAACATCTCCTTCATTTTCTGGCTCACTGTGCACCACCATTTCTTTAAGGAAACCATCCTGCAACCCTCAAGACTGGAGGGTTGCAATTATATAGCCATCATTTGCTGAGTCATCTCCATCAAATAGGTTTCTTTGAAACATTCCCTCGGAATCCTGCACACATTCTTTGGTTTCAATATTTACTTTCTCCTTCATTTCTTTCACTACTTCACCATCTCCTCCTCTGTCCATTTGCCTCCCTGTTTCACTAGGCCACCTCTGTGGCTGGAACAGAAACAGGAAGTGCTCCTCCAAAATGGGTCCCACACAACAATGGCAATGAGTGGAAGTTCCCTGGTGTCATCGCCAAATTTACCCATAGGAATACTAGTTCAGGTCTCCCTTGAAACGAGGCAGTTAGCCTACTGGGATGGACGTGGTCAAGAATCAAGCAATGAATAAATAATTAAACGAATTATGGTTGTCACTATATTTCAGTTATTTCATTGCATCTCTGTACCCTTGACTATTTTAATGCATCAGAGTCATTAAGTAGTTATGGTTATTATATCTCAATGAAAATGCTGCTGTAAAGCGATCTGGAGTTTTTTTTTTCACCAAAACCTGCTTCAGTCCTCATTTATATAAGTCATGCTTGACATAAGGAAATCATTTTTTTAATATAAATTCCGGGTAAATAGAGGGGCAGTAGTGAGTCACAGGTATCTTGCATAACTTCTGGAACTTATTTTTCATTTTGTTTTTTTGCTTAAATTAATAAAATTTGTGCCCTGAGCTGCTCTTACATCATTAGCAGTAGTTGTAAGTGCTAAACAAAATAAACTAGATCAACTGAATGTTTCCACTTCCAAAAGACTCGCCCCAAGTGTAAGTGACACTTACACTGAGAGCGGATCTTCTAGAATCTGGCCCTCAGAGTAAGCCTGCCTCTAGGTAGGTCTTAGATTAAAGTAAGTTACTTAACTGAGACAAAGTCTTTTGGAATTGGGGCTGACTTACACTGAGAGGAAATCTTTTTGGAATCTAGTCGCATGTTTTAAGGCTTCCATTTTTTAGTTCAGGTGCTGATAGACCCTCTCCTACATTATTCCCAAAGAGTTAGCACTGTCATTGTAATCCAGGAGCTGCTAACTGACCACTTCTACTTCACAGAACGTTTAACAGAAATTTAAACTACTGACACCAGCAGCGTCTGCTATGAGAAGATGTGGCTTTTATCTTGAATTTTGGAAAAATGTGTAACATTTTCCTTACAAGGCAGCACAGAACAAATTAAGTCTGACTTTCTGTTCTTAAATCTGGGTTAATGATAGTTTTTCTCTTTCTACTGAGAAACAAACGCCTTTGTACATGCTATTTATCAGTAGCTACACCCTTGACTTGTAGCACACCGATGCTCGATCCAAACCATAATCCTTGAGCATGATACATTAGTAGCTTTCTGTGTTGTGAACATTGCCAGGATTTGTAAGATTATGGCATTCATGTTTTTTTCCATAGGGAGATGATCTTTACTTTTTAACAGTGGATTATGGATGAGTTGTTACTATGTATCATGTCTTATAAAGTTTACTGATATTACTGATATGATTTTTTTTCACATGCCTCACATACCCTGCCAGCAAACTACTGTGTCTTGGATCTGGATCTGCCTCTGCTTAGTGGCTGATACAAACACTGCCAAAATATGGCTTGGAATGCAAAGTAGATGTGCTTTTTTAAAAACATGTTGCTACTTCTAACTGCAGTGGGACATGCTTCTTTGACCATTAAACATAGTAACAGGCCTGCTTTGAGGCCTGGGTTCATGCCTGGGAGTTAACAATGCTGTTGGACTTTATCATCTCTCTCCCTCTGAGATGACTGAGTCAACATCAGACACTTACCTCCATCTGCCATGTATAGCACTTCCAGTGACCAAGCTGCTAATTAATTCCGGATCATCAGGGTTATAACCAGGGATTTATTCCTCTGTATCATGAAGCTGACCCATAATATGTTTTAAAATATCAGTGAAGACTTTTTATTTTGTTAATATAATAAATGTAAATTAATTTGTTTTGGCTGAGGCTGTGGTTTGACTTGCAGAATCTCACTTTTCATTAATGAAGGTCCTGTTTAATGATCTGTACAGGTGACAGCCACAAGTGTCACTCCACATAAGAGTAGCTGTTTTGGTGAGAAAAATGAATGCACAAGTCATGGGATAGTAACTGATAAGAATTAGACAGACATTAACATAATGCTTTCCAAATCTCCGATTATTGTTTTGACAATGACATAGATATCCTGTTATCCACTTTTACAAGAGGATTTAAGGAATCGCACAGTGAAAACTCTAGCTTGGCTAGGATTTTCTGGTAATGAAATAGATGGTTGGAAAACTCGCCCATGATTGCCTAGTGAACACTGTCAGGAAGTTGATGCTGGGCTCTCTCAAAGAACTGACAAGTGGTCACTGCCTAAGAAATGAACAGGAAACATACAGCACTGCAGCTGTTTGGGCAGAAGGGAAGAGCATGGTGTGTGGTTCAGGCCTTTGTGTGGTGGTGCCTGAGGTATCCTGTAGTATGCAAATGTGTGCTACAGTGCAGATAAGTTCCTGCTTCTAATCTCCACATGGCCTGCTCTGCCACCTGTACATGGTATGAATATTCTTACACAGTACATCATATTTTATTTTCAGGAATGACAAATGCCCTGTTGCATTACTGATAGCCATAACTTAACTTCTTTGGTTAATTTCACCTTGAATCATATTGTTACATTTGCCAAGATTCTCTAAACTACACAGAGATACAGACACGTTTCTTCAAGTAGACAGTCTCCGCTCTCCTTCAGTGTTCGTGCTCTACAGAAGATATAGAAGATTATACCTTTGACTTTATAGCCACACAACTATATATATATATATATATATATATATATATATATATATATATATGTAGTTTCCTATGAAACCGTCGAATTGCCATTACGTCGAGTCTGAGAACATCGAGACTTCTACATCGAAATTTGAAAACATCGAAAATCAAAACCATCGGATTTCAAAACATCGAAATGAAAAACAAACACGCCCATTAAGTCTGTATAGGTACGTATAGTAAATCAAAAATAATGTCCGTTAATCGTAGATATACCCTTAATATCCGTATTTTGAACTAGTACAGTAACAGCAACAGTCTCTTCATAACGCAGACGTTTTCATTAAACATCCAAATAGTGTTTTATCACACTGCAAAGAAAAATGTGCATTGCCACATCAAAGTTATCCACTTGAAGTTGACAGTTATATATTATAAACAAACGAAAAGTACACCTGAACACGGCGTTTCTGACAAACTTTTAAGTCAAACGTTCTCCACGAGCATTATATACATATTTACAAACGTTTCAGTAGATCTCTATTTACAACTTCAGCAATCCAGCAATAGCATGCAAATATCCCAAAGTATCATATGACTCCTTACTTTGTAGTACCATTTGCAAACGCTGTTCCCGTAGAAGTACCTTCCTTCTCTTTGGTGATGGAGGAAACCCTCCTTCCATACGAAGACGTACTACCTCAACTCTGTTTTGTTCCCGGGCCAAAGTGCACAATAGAAGACATAAATCGGTAGCACGAGTGCCCAATAGGCATTTCAAACGATGATGCCATCCTTCAATACTATTTTGCGTACGAGGAAGAAATTCCAAATTCAGTTGTGAAACATTCCAGAATTCCTTGGGAAACAGGGGAGGAAATCGTATATATGCTGAATTACTAGTTGCGAACTTCCTTGGCTTACCTAACAGATACCACTCTGTGAAGTATTTCAGTAAAGGTTGTCCCTCTTCAGGGAATGAGTCTCTCAAAACATGAAAGCTGGATAGTACATCTTCTTCATTTAAAAATAACAGTGCAATTAGAGATTTAACACATATCTGAAAGTGCTGACATCTATTATACAATCCAGCCAATCCTAAATTTTGTAATTTACGCCATATGTTTTGGCTGAAATGAAACAGACATCCCTTAGGAATTATACCATTCAGATTCATTCGTAAACTTTTAATAGCGGCTATTTCAAAGTCGCATAGAACGAACTTCACAGCAGGTACAATCTTAAGCTCAGACAACATAGCCAATATACAATGCCACATAATGTTATAGCTTTTTAAAGACTTCCTAGTCATTAGTGCATACAACAATGGAAGAGTTCTACTATTAGAACCGAATGACACAAGTCCGTGCAAACTATACAGCTGTCTACAAATTACTCCCTTATAGAAAAATGTTCCATCCACTAACCATATTTTGCATTTGCTCAAGTCAGACATGTTTTTCACTGTAGTAAGTACGAGAACTGTCAACTGTGTAGATTCATCTACAAATCTTTTGCTGATGAAACAACCTTCCTTTAACTCAAATCTGGATATGTCAATGTTAGAAAGTGTAACAGAATTGCTACTTGACCCTGCACTGTGTATTCGTCGGACTCTTCTCACTTGTTGTAATAATGCTTTACGACTAGGTAGACTTGTAATGCTATTTAAACTAGTAGTAGCCATAACATCATCTACTATTAAACATGGTGTATCATGGGACATTAGAGCCTTTTCTTTCAAATAAGTGCACATCTCATAATGCTGTACCTCTGCTGGATCTCCAGTATGGCTATGGGGATTACTTTTACATAACTATTCACCATCAGACAAAGAGAGTGTTACACAATGACCTTTACACTTGTTAACATGTTTCTGCTTGCAACACCAATATCTTTTAACATTTACAGCTCGCTCTAGATTATATACAAATCCATCTATAGTAAGTATATCCTTGTTTCGCTGAGATTTGCTAACTGTGTACAACGTACCTGTTACACCAGGAGAATACGTTAATTGTTTTGCCATTGCACTTTGACGTTCAGTAACTGATTTGAACACCTGTTAAATGCCTGCAGATACCGGATATGAAGTGCGTTGTTTATTCTATTTAGGTTACACTAAGTAAAATGTATATTTATGAATGGTACAGGATTAACAAGAATATACCAATATTATGTTCTTACGTTAATCTCGACGTTCTGAAAATCGACGATTTTTATTTTCGCTGATTTTACTTGTCGATGTAGTAGTCTCGATGTTCTCAGACTCGACGTAATGGCAATTCGACGGTTTCATAGGAAACCGTATATATATATATATATATATATATATATATATATATATATATATGTATATATGTATATATGTAAAATGTTGTAACTTTCGGCTTTTCCCGGTTAGGGGTCGCCACAGCGGAACTCCGGTCCACTAATGATTGGCAGTAGATTTTTACGTACCGACTTGCCAGGCCTGACACACAACCTTCAACGAAGGTACACCCATTCACGCATGTCTCCACACAGAAGACACTTTAGCTGAGAATCGAACAGGACAACGTCTTACTGTGAGGCGACAATGCTACCGCAGCACCACCACCGCAGTATATATATATATATATATATATATATATATATATATATATAGCCAGTTTTTCACAGGCAGCTGCTTACAAAAGAACTGCATGATTTAGCTTTCAGCTGCCTGGTTTGTTTAATTTTGAGAAATCTCCGGTGCAGTTTGCTAGTGGTTTTATCTTTTGCAGATGTATAGCACAGTTTATATCAAACTACTCATATATACATTCAGTGCTTTCAGCTTGCGAAGTCCAACTTGTGGCACTCAGCCACACATAATTTAATACATCAGTTACCTACCACATCTTCTATTCATTCTTGATGCCTATACAGCAGTAGATCTAAGGCTGTCCCTTACTTTCAGAATCTTTAATCTGCTGCTCTCCATCTTTCCCTTTCTACTGCAAAACTGCAATACTGTATTGTTCACACATTTGCTATTATCCCATGTCACCAACTGTATCCTTGTTTGGTTTGCATACTTAAAATCGAACATCTGTATAACTGGTATTATCTATTTTATTGCATCACCCATTCTTTAATGTACTGTACCATCTCTGGTTGATTTCTACATTTTGATTATGTAGCTTTATCATGTTTGTTTTTGGAATTTTTCTCCCCGGGTCTCTACTGAAAATGGGCTCACCCAGTAGACCTCCCAGTAAACAAATGAAAATAAATAAATAATAAATAAATAACTATTTACAATAGAAAATTAAGCAAGCAGACACTAAGGCAACAGAAGCTGCATATATTTGGAGATTTTTGACAACATGCATAACAGCTGAGAAATGACGTCATGAAATCCCTGGGCTGAGAGGTCTCAGACTAAGGTATCTGGTTTTCAGGTACCCCGTTCCTGTTCTTCTAAATTAGCACATCCCAACTTGTGGTCAAGAGAAAGGATACACAGGGGTTCTACAGTAATCATCACAACTGTATATTTGCTGCATTTATATTTTTATTTATTGTGTTTTGTTAAAAAGATTAGCTTCTCCTGGGCAGAAACTATTTACAGAGGGGAACCACTGGGTAAAACTATAGTGTTGAACTGTAAATATCACAGAGGAATTTACAGGGCTTAGCATGGCTGTGTCATGGCACTTGGTTCTTCATTTCGTTAGTCAGCTGTGATGTCTTCTGTCTGCAGACTGCATATCCTCTTTTTATCCCTATCAGAAACAATGAAAATTGTGTTTCAGTTCAACAAAGACACCGTAGCAATTCTTCTGAAACACTACCACACCACCACGAAAACAGAACAGAACAATTCCTCTACTCGACAGCACAAAACCAAATCGACTGCCAAAACAGTTGAACCAAAGATGAAATTTAATATACGTAAAATGTTAAGCGCTTTCACTCACAGACATTATGAGCTCCATCAGAACAATCAATCAATCATACAAACTACTTAAATACATAAAAAGGCGCCAAACTAAATTAATGGCAGTCCATTATTCTTAAAAGGACATGGTACCATATGTAATAAATATAAAAATAACAAATGTAAAAATAATACACATATATATATGCACGCATAAATATTCCTAATATACTTAATAATCAATACACAAATACAAATTACAAATTATATATTAAATACATGAAGTATTGAATATTTAACTTCTTCTGTCCAACAATGGTTTAATCGATATGAAATCATTTAATCCAGGGGGCATATTGGCATCTGTAAATAACTGGCACCATATTTCCTTACAAGCCAAAACATTCTTAATATCACCCCCCTAGGGTCAGGAACAATGTTTTCCAAAATACCAAAAGTAAACTTGTGTTCATTTCCATATTTTTCCACATGCTTAAATAAAGCATTTTTATTATCCTTAGTCCTCACCTTCACATTCATTAAACCATCACCTTGTTCTAAATAACCTTTTTCTAAATAACTAAATAAGGTTATTTAGGACAAGGTGATGGGAACAGGGGACTAGAGAATAGGAACAAGCATACTACAAAATGTGGACAATGTAACCAATGTCATACCATAAATGAACGTGAAGGTTTAATTTTGGACAACATTAATAGAACTAAGATTAGATTTGCAAAAGGAAATTGTGCAACCAGATATGTCATATATTTGGCTAAATACATGGTTTGTCCAGGATACTATATAGGTAAGACAGAGCGATGTTTTAAGAAAAGGATATATGCTCACCTATATAGTATCAAGACTAAGGATAATAAAAATGCTTTATTTAAGCATGTGGAAAAATATGGAAATGAACACAAGTTTACTTTCAGTATTTTGGAAAACATTGTTCCTGACCCTAGGGGGGGGTGATATTAAGAATGTTTTGGCTTGTAAGGAAATATGGTGGCAGTTATTTACAGATGCCAATATGCCCCCTGGATTAAATGATTTCATATTGATTAAACCATTGTTGGACAGAAGAAGTTAAATATTCAATACTTCATATATTTAATATATAATTTGTAATTTGTATTTGTGTATTGATTATTAAGTATATTAGGAATATTTATGCGTGCATATATATGTGTATTATTTTTACATTTGTTATTTTTATATTTATTACATATGGTACCATGTCCTTTTAAGAATAATGGACTGCCATTAATTTAGTTTGCCGCCTTTTTATGTATTTAAGTAGTTTGTATGATTGATTGATTGTTCTGATGGAGCTCATAATGTCTGTGAGTGAAAGCGCTTAACATTTTACGTATATTAAATTTCATCTTTGGTTCAACTGTTTTGGCAGTCGATTTGGTTTTGTGCTGTCGAGTAGAGGAATTGTTCTGTTCTGTTTCCGTGGTGGTGTGGTAGTGTTTCAGAAGAATTGCTACGGTGTCTTTTTATCCCCATAGATTTTTTACAGGTGGCCCATTTACAACCCAAAGGCATGCTGTAGGGGAATAAGTGAACGTTCAAATTTCCTGTAGTTGTGTGACTAGTGAGTGAGTCTAACTATGTGTGTGCACTTGTGCATATGATTGTATTTATATGCGTGTGTGTGTGTGTGTGCGTATGTATGTGTGTATATGCATTTATGTTTATGTGTATCCTGCAATAGACTGTCTTCTTTGATGACATCAGTTTCCTCTCATATGCCAAGTGAGTGCGAGGATAAGTTCAAGCTCCCCAGTGATCCTGAACTGCATAATGCAGGTAATAAGAGAATAAATGACGAATGAGAAATTAAGTAATAAAATTTACTTCACTGTACCAAATTATAAAATTGTATACTTTTAAACAGCTGCAGTGATATCTCATGATAGTCAGTGATACAAAATAGAATACTTCAAATGTTAATACTGGACAGAAGAGTTAAAACACTTAGGTGTACATAAAATTGGTGAAATCGTGCATACACAAAAGACAGACGAAAATGTTGGATCATCATGTTGATTTGTAGACGTTAAATTAATTAATTAAATACTTTTTCATATATCATGGTAGCAATGATGTTATGAGACTGAAGTGCTACATCTTGAAAGATAATGTTAGTTGGATACAGAATGGAGAAGGATAAGTAGAAACAGAACACCATCAAAGGTGGAGAGGTGGAAGACACAGAGATGAAGGACAGATAGAATGTTAAATGCACTTGCAGAGCAGGCTAGATAGGCTTATTGTCACCTTCCAACATTAAAAGGAAAATGTAATACAATGTAAAGCAGGATGTTCTTTGTGTTTCACTGTTGCAGTTATTACATTTGGGTTATCTGCTTGCAGTAGCCCTCAGTCAGCCTGATTAACAAAGTCTTGGGTCCTGCGTCGGATGCTGTCCCTCCTTTCATGACGTCAGGTCATCAGGCATATAAAACATGCAGCCAATGCCATTACACCAGTCTTTTTTGCCATGCAGTGCCCGAAGCAGAAACAGTTTGCAAAGTCTTCAACTAAAGCTAAGTACCCCGTTGGGGAAACTTTTCTTGCTCCTTACCGATGTCAGTAAAAGTTAATAATTGCATTACTTGTGGAAAGCAAATACCTCACAAAGATTTTCATTCGTACTGTATTCCTTGCCTAGGCCCTGACCACGATGTACTATTTAAGCAGCGCACTCTCCATCGTCGTTATATTTTCACCTCTAAATATTTTGGTTCTCGATTTAATTATCCAGAAATGTCATCGGTTAGACATCCGACTACTTGGATTTCGAAAAAATGCAAAGATAAAGACAGAGACAGGCCACCTAGGTTCAAAGCTGCCACCGACGCTTCTCCTAAGCCAGTCGCCAGTTCACAGGTACTCAGTGAGGTGCATTCACAGCCCCTGATACCCGCTACTTATGATTTGCATGCCTCTACTGAGACCCTTATGGAGTGCGGTATGCCGCAAGATGCTTCAACTGTGGAACCTGCGGATGTCTCTACCTTGGATGGGTCCAAAGCCACTGTGCAGCCACCGGCTTCTGAGGGTGTATTCAGGCCTATGGACTTGCACATTAAACTGACGCCTCCATCTTCATTTAGGCCTAAATCTTGAACCATGCCTAAGAAACCAACACCCAGGCTGTAAGCTCAGGCCTCTATGTCTAAAAAACAAACGATAAGAATTGCTGAAAATCTTATAATTTAATCGGGGGAAGCCAACCTCCCCCTTCTAAGAGACCTAGGACTGCAGTTGTTTATGAATCTTCTGACCAGGACTTTGATTTTTCTGATTCTTCTGATGATCTGGATTTGCCCTTATCTACTTATGAGGATTCTGATCCAGTGGACTCTATTCCCTCTGCTTCCCCTCCAGAGGATTTTTCTTTTGGTGAAACCTTACATACTCTAAGAGAGCATCTCCACTGGGAAAGCCAGGATTTTTCTGATTCAAAAAAGAGGCTTAGGGATTTCTTACTCCTGCCTCAGCATAGGCCTTTAGCTATACCTCCTGTACTAGACATTGCTGATGATGCCTTTTCAGAATCTATTTTGGCCCCTGAGTCTTTGCCTCCTGCTCCCAGAAAACCTGACAGATATTACAGGGTTCCTTATTCACACAGGTTCCTTTTTAAAAATCCTATTGCGGATCCAGAGACTATTTCACAGGGACCCAAGGGCATTAAGGCTTCTACTGCTAAAAATCCTACCTCTTCTGATAGAGACTCCAGGGCGCTGGATAGATGGGGTAAGAAGGTTTACACTTCTGCAACCTTGGCCATTAGGGCTTTAAACTGCCACTTTCATATGTTAAAGTATCAACAACATGTTATTGGGTTGCTTAAACAGAAAATGATGTTGATTCCTGACTGTGCTGAAAATAAAGAATTACAGGATTTAATGCATTCTGCTGAACAGGTTGGTAAACATACTTTGCAATGTGGATTTCATTCATTAGAGGCCTCTTGCAGGGCTGTTGTTACTGGGTCTGTGCTCAGAAGGCATGCTTGGCTTAAGGAGCAATCTTTGCCTGATCATGTTAAAGCTAAACTGTTGGATGCTCCCTTAAATCATGATTGCCTGTTTGGCAACAAGGCTGAGGAAGTTCTTAAAAATATGGAAGATAAAGCTAAATCTATGCAAACTGTTCATAGGTTCATAGGTTCATACTAGGCTATCTGCCCTAGGGCATTTATAAGCCTAGCCAGTGTGTGTGTGGCTTTCACCACCCCTTAGGATGAGAATACTATACCCATTAGTTTGCTGTGCCTCTGTCCAGCAGTGATACAGAGATGATTCCCGGGGTAAACCTACGATCTCCCATCCACTCGTCAAGATTTCTCTTGAACAGAGTCAGTGAGGGGCTCTGCCTCACATGGACTGGGATTCTGTTCCATAGTGTAGAGAGTCTCTGGGTGATGAATCTGTCCCTCCATTACGTCCTATTTATATCCGTGTTGAGGTTTAAGTCTCTTGCTCTCATGGCTCTGGTGGATTTGGATTTTTTGAGGTGGAGCATGTCCATTAATTCCGGGTTGGACATGGCCTTGTATGTCAGGCACAGATCACCTCTGAGCAGACGGTATGCGACTGAATAGAGCTGGAGTTTCTTCAGTCGGGCATCGTATGACATATGTTTGAGCCCCTTTATCCTTTTGGTGAGGAACTTTTGGGGTCTTTCCAACTGCTGCAGGTGTTGGGTAAGGTACATTCCGAATGGGGCGTTGTACTCAATCATTGGTCTGATAAGTGAAGAGTACAGGGATACAATGACCTCTCCTGATCTGGATGTGAATCCCTTCATGATCAGGTGGGCAATGTAGAAGGTCTTCCTAACCACTTTGGCAATGTGAGTGTCAAAAGAGAGGTTACTGTCAACTTGGGTCCCCAGGTCCCTGATAACTTCTTCCGTGTTTAATGGATTACCACCTATGTGGTAATTAGGGGTTACCTTGTTTTTCCCAAAGGGTATGACTATACATTTTTGGCATTTAGCTTAAGGCCATGGCTCTGGCACCAGTTATCCATTTCTATGAGACCTTTCTGGAGGATGTCTGTGTCTGATGGAGTGTCAATTATGGTGCCCAGTTTGCAGTCATCTGCAAATTTTGTCAGCCACAATCCCCTATGTTTGCCTGCACTTCAGAAAAATAAATGCCGAACAAGAGGGGCCCAGGACTGAGCCCTGTGGGACACCGCTCGTGACCGGCTTAGAGTCTGACATGGCACCAGCAACTCTAACCCTGTGTGTTCTGTCCTTGAGCCAGTTTGCAACCCATCTTGTGACATATGGGTTTACATCTAAGCTGGTGAGCTTTTCTATGATGCCCGAGTGGGGTATTGTGTTGAATGCTTTGCTAGGTCAAGGTAGGCTGTGTGAACTGCCTTACCCTCATCAATGGCCTTAGTGACTGTTTGAAAAGTCGACCAAGTTCAAGAGGCAGGATCTGCCCTTGACAAAGCCAAATTGGGTAGGATCCAGTGTCTGTAGGTCCCCAATGTCTTTATTTATGAGTTCCATTATGATCCTCTCCATAGCTTTGCAGACAAGGCTCGTCAAGCTTATGGGGCGGTAATTTCAGGGTCCGTAGAAGCACCGCCTTTGTGGAGTGGGACCACAGTTGCCATCGCCATTCTTTGGGCGTATCCTGTAGTAAGGCTAAGATTAAATAGCAGCCTTATGTGTGGGTTTAGTTCCTCATTGAGTTCATGTAGCACACAGCCGGGGACACCGTCCGGTCCCATTGATGCTGTGTTTTTGCTTTAGAGAGAGCAGCCCCCACCTGGGCATCGGAGATGTTTGGGAGGCTAGACGCTGGTGGGATAGATATTTCTCCTTTTGGGGAGGGAGGGAGAAATTTGCACTGAACCTGTCTGCCAGTATGTTGGCAATGTCTGTGGGTTCAGTGATTTTTTATCATTTTGGACTAATTCTGAGCATATCTGGGAGTTTCCACCCAGGTTTCTAACATAGCTAAAGAAGGCTTTATGATTGTCTTTTGTGTCATTAGCGATTTTTCTCTCAAAGTTGGCCTTGGATGATTTTATGAGTGATCATAGTTTTTGCTAGTATTGATCAGAGATGCCTTCCCATTTAGCGATTTTGCTCTGTCATGTAGTAGCTTTCTCCTCTTGTTGTAGAGTTTGTTTATGGCTGGAGTCCACCAGACCGGGCCTGCCTTTGGTGGAAAAGGTCTTGATTTTATTAGGGATTGCTTGATCCATACATTCCTGGAGGTGCTCGTAGAAGGCATTTGTAAGGGTTTCAGCAGCGTGGGTTGTGGTTTCCACTGGCTCGGGGCCTTGAAGGATACCACTCCAGTCTTAAGAAGTGTGAAGTTTGCTTTTGAGAAGTTCTTCACTGTGGTCTTTTGCTGGGGTGGGGGCGGGATGTGGATCTCCAGTGAGATTAATTTATGGTCTGATCTCACCAATGAGGGATATACTTCGTGTGGAGCATTTTGTCCCCATGTTTGTGATGATCAGGTCTAGTATATTTTCTCCTCTTGTGGGAATGGTGAATAGTTGTTCCATAGCATTTGAGTTTATGAACTCAAGGAACCTTTGGGCTAGGGTGTTGGGGCTTGAGTAATGTTCCCAGTCTATGTTTGGGTAGTTGAAGTCACCCAATATGATGGTGTTTGGAGAGACATTTATACTCTCCAGTGTCTTCAGGAAGGCTGTGTGGGTTTCCTGAGTTTGAGAAGGTGGTCTGTAGCATGTTACAAACTGTAGGGCAGTTTTACCTATGGTTAATTGCACCTGGATGGTCTCCGATGCTTCGTGCGTTGCCACTAACCTGGAGGTGTGGGTATCCTTTATGAATATGGATACTCCCACTCCTTTTGTAGTTCGGTCCGGATTTTGGGGCCGGAACACATGATATGAGGTATAACCTGATAGTGCTGGGGTGCTCTCAGGAGCCTTGAACCAGGTTTCAGTCACAGCACAAACATCGATGTTCTCCATACTGAGGAGGGCTTGAGGCGTGCATCTTGAGGTTTAGACTTCTGGCATTGAGCAGTATTACCCTTAGTTTTTCTCCATTTTTGTTTTCTAGGGTGGTAGGTTTATCATTTGAGCCTTGCCTAAAAAGGCACTATGGGGTGGCAAGAGCCTTTGCCAATATCCGGAAGCCCAGGGTGACAGGTGCAAGCCGTCCCTTATGAAGCAGCGTGGCTTGTCAAGCATGTCATCCCAGGCAGACAGACATTGGATCCCCTTAGAATGACACCAGTAATTAAGCCAATTATTAAAGCTGATCATTTTGTCTCTGTATTGTGGCATCATTCTTGGTGAGGGTAGGATACTGCTCAGGGTCAGGGTCATACTGGCCTGGGCTACATAATCTGAGAGCTCCTCTATGTCTCTTTTCATGTAGTCCAGGGAGGTACATCTCAGGTCGTTCACACCGGCATGGACAATGACTGAGTCATACTTGTACTTGCTGTGGAGTGACCTGAGTGCTTGTGTTATGTGGCGGATTCTAGCGCCTGACAGGCAGCTAACTGTGATCTTTTCCTTATTCAGTCTGGTGAGTGGGACATCAGTGTGTCTGACTATGGAGTCACCTATAACAAGTGTGTCTGGCATTATGTTTGGCCTTAAGGGCTGTGACTGTTTAGCACACTGACTTTGAGAACTATGTGTTGCATGTCTTATGTCTTGAGGTGGCAGTTGCTTGGGTGTCTGCTTTGGAGGCCTCTGTAGTTTTGGTAGATTTTGATCAGTGCCTCCGAGTATGTCTTTGTGTGTTTATGTGTTTGTTTTACAGTTGTGATAGTTCTATGTGAAACTGGGTTTGTGGTGTGCGTGGTTTCCTTCTCCTCCTGTCTGGTCTTGCCAGTCCTGAGTTGAGAGAGCTCAGCCTCCAGTTTGGCTATATAGTTGCATCTCTCACATGTATTTGTGTTTTGTGGGAGAAGGAGTGGGTTGTCTGTGTACATGAGGCAATTGTAACATTGCCTCAAGATGCCCAGATTCACCAGCTGAACAGGAGAGGACGCTAGCAACTGACCCTTGACATGCTAGAAAAAGTGAAAAGTTTGCTGTGTAACTGAGTCAGAAGGGACCTATAGGGAAATGGGTACTCAAGGGGATTCTAGGCTAATGTAGTACTTTGTTTAGTATACAAGTACTTTACTTATATAAAAATGCTTTAGGAGCAAGTGCTGAGCTATTGAGATAGAGAATAGACTGTTTAGATTGCAAGTAGAGAAGTTCTAAGGGAAAAATTGAAGAGCAGACTTTACGGAGCCAGAAATAGTTTAACCGGCGCTGCCCGATGGTGCTCTATGGGCAACTCCGCGCTAAATCACGCTAAAGCGGGCTTTATAGCAGGGGGTTGAAAAGACCTAGGAATTGACCCAAAATGGCCAATAGACTACAAGTTTCTGGCTGGAACCACTGCTCTAGGGACAAATAGGCTGCTCAGTGCTCCCCACTCCCACTGGTGAACAAAGAAGCTTCCCTTTATCCAAATAAGAATATGTAATAGCACAGGAACCAAGCCAAAGCCCAGAGATCAGCAAACTCTGAAGACTGGACTATTCTAGTTCAGTAAGGTGGGAAAACAAGATTTTTTTTTTTTTTTTTTTTATTTATTTATTTTTTTTACAGAAAACAGAGGAAAAACAGACAGTAAATGCTATAAATGCTTTTAAACGGCTAGCGCACTTGAGTGTGTTAGCCTACAGGTAAAATTAAGCAACAAATAACTTTTTTAAAAGTGCAAAACAGTTAATCAACACAAAAACAGTTTAAATAGAATGCAGAGCTGTATAAACAGGCGAAAATGCAGTCGCTAAGCAGTAAATAATCAAAAAGCCAGAAAAAATACTTAAATCAGGAAAAAGTCACTCTTTTGCTCTCTGCTGCTTGTAGAACTCTGCAGGACACCACGAGGAGCTGTGCTGAGTTGAATACAAGCGAAAAAGTGCGCTAAAGCGGGCTTTATTACAGGGGGCTGAAAAGAGCTAGGAATTGACCCAAAATGGCCAATAGACTACAAGTTTCTGGCTGGAACCACTCCTCTAGGGACAAACAGGCCGCTCAGTGATCCCCACTCCCACTGGTGAACAAAGACGCTTCCTTTTATCCAAATAAGGATATGGAATAGCACAGGAACCAAGACAAAGCCCAGAGGTCAGCAAACTCTGAAGACTGGACTATTCTAGTTCAGTAAGGCGGGAAAACAAGATTTTTTTTTGTTTTTTGTTAAAGATTTCTTGCAAGTTCAGCCTCCTAGATTTAGTAGGCATTGGCCCTCTAAGAATTGTTCCTTTCCAGCCCCTTCCAGGTCTTCTCAAGCCAAACCCAGACACAGCAGAAACACCAGGTTTCAGTCCGAGGGGACACACAAGACTAAGCAGTGGGGGATTTCTGCACCCAAATCTGGGAGTAGTAAGACTCCCTTATTCAAAAACCATAAAAGCAGTGTCCGTAAATTCCTGTGAAGGCTTGTATAGCCGAGGTACCAGAAGACATTAAATTACAGCAGCTCTCAGCTCCAGCATGTGGTTGTTCTTTAGCAGTAAGACTCCCCCCTATGGAAAACTGTCTCATTGACTTGTTTTTAAAACTTCCAAGCACTTCCAACTGAATGCTCCTTTAGGCGAAAAGATTGGTCTGCAGGCCAAAAACTGGGAGCTCATTACCCAGGACAAATGGGTTTTAAATATAGTGTCCCAAGGATACAGATTTCACTTCCACAGATTACCAACACCAAGCGGGTGGCCAGATCTACCCCCAAACCAGTGGGCAGTGGCCCAAAATCAAGTACACTCTCTCTTAAGCATGGGGGGGCTATTCAGTTGGTACCAGAAGAGGAAAAGGGACAAGGTTTCTGTTCAAGACTTTTCCTGGTACCCAGAAAAGGAAATACATGGCATCTTATCCTGGACCTTTCTACTCTAAACAACTTTCTGGTGATTCCAAAATTCAAAATGCTGACTCTTCACAAGCTGCTTCCTATGCTAGGCAAAGATGCATGGTTGGCAACACTAAACTTAAAAGAAGCATACCTGCACATCCCTATCAGGGAGCCTTGCAGAAGATACCTACACTTCAAAACAGGCGACATGTACTATCAGTTCTCTGCACTGCCCTTTGGCTTATCTACTGCACCCAGGGTATTCACAAAGTGCCTAGCTCCAGTCATTGCATTTTGCAGGCAAAGAAATATTCAAATATATCCATACCTGGATGATTGTCTAATTCAGGCAGAAAGCCAGGACATACTTTTGAATCATCTGGCCTTTGTTCAAAGGGTGCTGACTTGTCCGGGGTACACCATAAACAAAAAGAAATCACACCTGGTACCCTGTCAACAAATTATATTCCTGGAAGCAAGTTTGAATACAACTTCCCAGATGGTTTTCCTCACGCCAGAGAAAAGGATTCATTTGACAGCCTACTTCAAACAAGTGGCCACAAAAACCCAGTTATCTGCAAGGCAAATACTGCAAGCCTTGGTGTTCATGGCCTCCTGCATTCTTCTAATTCCATATGCAAGGCTGCATATGAGGAAACTACAATGGTATCTCAAAAGCCTATGGAGTTAACATTCACAGGATCTAGAAGCAATGATTCCTATCATACCTTGCCTACACCTAGAGTTCCTTTGGTGGGCAGAGGCCTGCCATCAAAACAGGGGACTACCATTCACACTACCCCCTGCCACCCAAACCATAACAACAGATGCATCAGACTATGCATGGGGGGCTCACCTGGCAGGGAAGTGCGTTCAGGGCAAATGGAACCCAAGTGAAATGCACCTGCACATAAATCAAAAGGAAATGTTAGCTGTACAGAATGCTCTGACAGCCTTCAAGGACCACATTCTTCCAGGTCAACTAATGGTGAAGACGGACAACACCACTGTCGTGTGGTACATGAACAAGCATGGGGGGTACACATTCTTACCCCCTCTGCAGACTAGCCATGGCATTGTGGAACACAGCCTTGAGCTACCAAGTGAATCTACAAGGTCAATTCCTGCCAGGAAAACTAAATACACTGGCAGACGGACTAAGCAGAAACCTCATGGACCCACATGCGTGGAAACTTGAACCAAGGATTTTCAACATGTTGACAAGCAAATGGGGAGTGCAGATATAGAACTGTTTGCCTCCCTCCAGAACCATCAATTGGACAAATTTTGCACAAGGATTCCCCACACGCTAGCTTGGAAAGTGGATGCTCTATCCTTCAGCTGGAAAAGCCTATCAGTTTGTGCCTTTCCTCCTCTGCCTCTGCTCTCCAAGGTAATACTAAAGATCAAACAGGACAAGCCAAGGACGATTTTAATTACACCAGACTGGCCACGCCAACACTGGTAACACCTCTTGCGCAGTGGGTCATGCTTGGTCCCATGGCACCTGCCTCAGACTCCTTCCCTGTTGTCTCAGCAGGAGAACCAGATTCTGCACCCTCGGTTGCAAACCCTGAACCTAGCAGCCTGGCTAATTACCTAATCTCTCCTTTACCACCCCTCAGTAAATCAGTGATGGATATCATTTTAGAGGCAAGGAGGCCTAGTACTAGAAAATCTTATGCTGCAAAATGGAAAAGATTTTGTGCCTGGAACCAATCTCAAGGGATGAGTGCAGCAGTGCCCAATTTACCTCAGATTCTACAATACTTGACTGAGATGCTTCATAAGGGCTTGTCCTTTTCCTCCATCAAAATTCATGCCTCAGCCATTTCAGCTCATTATAGCACAGAGCCTCCCCACTTCTCTCACCCACTGCTCAAGCAGTTCCTCAGAGGGGCCAAAAATGTAATGCCACTGAGGAGAGCTCCAACTCCAGCCTGGGACCTTAACTTTGTCTTGGAGAAACTCTCTTCCTCCTTTCGAGCCAGCTGCTACTGCAGATTTAAAATTCCTTTCCTGGAAAACAGCTTTCTTTTAGCAATCACTTCTACAAGAAGGGTATCTGAATTACAGACCCTTATGGCAGTGGAGCCTTTCATCATCTTTCATGCGGACAGGGTGTCCCTTAGAACCAATCCCTCCTTCATGCCCAAGGTGGTAACCAGTGTGGCTCTTAATCAGTCCATTCATTTGCCTACCTTCTTTCCTAACCCACAGAACAAAGGGGAATGGATACTGCACTCCTTAGATGTGCACAGACAGCTTACATTCTACTTGGACAGGACTAAACCTCAAAGGAAATCTGAACAACTGCTGGTGGCATTTGCTGCAGGGACAAGGGGGGAAGCTATTTCAAAGCAAACCATTTCAAAATGGATAGGCCACTGCATTCATTTCTGCTATAAGCACCATGAAAAACCTATCCCACAGGGAATCGGACCCCATTCAACCAGGGCTGCATCTACCTCTACAGCCTTTCTCAGGGGCGTCCCTACCAGTGACATCCTAGAAGCTGCTACCTGGAGTTCTGTTCATACTTTCACCAAGCATTATCATTTGCCAGTTATCTCTAAATCCAGAGCTGGCTTTGCCACTGCAGTCTTGCAGGGCCTTATAGCTGGTCCTAATTCTATTTAAATTCCTCCTCCCAACCTTAGCTTTGGGAATCTACCCAAATGTAATGACTGCAACAGTGAAACATGAAGACCATAGTACAGTTGTGTACACTTACTATAAATGTAGATGTTCGAGTGTATTCACTGTTGCAGTCCTGGTTACCCTCCCTCCAGCCCCCTTTCTTCTTTTGGCTATACCTCTACTCTCCCTTATCTATGCTCAAAAAGCTTTTTGGTGTATTTGCTATTTTTTTGGCGGTATATCCTTGTATTTATAGATTTAATTGCTTCCCATTAGGAGGGGCACCTGACATCTGGGGCAAAAAAAAAATGATGTAATGGTGTTGGCTGCATGTTTTATACCCCTGATGACCTGACGTCATGGAAGGAGGGTTAGCATCCTACGCAGGACCCACGACTTTGTTAATCAGGCCGACTGAGGGCTACTGCAAGCAGATAACCCAAATGTAATGACTGCAACAGTGAATACACTCGAACATCTACATTTATGGTAAGTGTACACAACTGTACTTTTCCATACCAGGCATGTCGTGGAAAGTGGATGAAGTATCCACTCATTGCTCACGCTTTCACAAGCTGCAGCTTATCAACTGCTGTTTGCCTTACAGAATCCATGTCAGTGCTGCTTGTATTACAGTACTGGCAGTAATTCAATGTGGTTTTCACTTTTCTTTGTTGCTGTGGCACCATAGAGTTTGTGTATATAACTAAGGGGGTTTGCAGAGACAAATCTCCCACGTGAGAGTGCAGGAGGGCTTCCCCATCCACAAAATGTTTTTTGTTGTTCTTTTTCTTCCGGGTGATGTTTCATCTCTTTGGTTTTGTTGGTTGTAATTCCATCCAGATTTAACGCAACATTTCATAGTGAAACCTGTAAAGTATAAATTAGGGGGTCTTCACTTAAAAATATAAGGGAAGAATGGCATATTTTGCAGATGAAATAATCCAGGAAAGAAAAAAAAACGTGGAAAACAGGATAGAGATGGGAGATTAAACTATCATAAATAAATAAAATTGATAAAGAAAGATGCAATGAATGTGGATCTCAAAAAAGGGCATGAATGAAAGGACAATGCTGGAGTTTAAATTTGCAAGTAGGATACAATCTCTTCCCCCTCTCTGCACTTCTGGCATAGTATGGACAGAGATTGAGCAGAAGCAAACTTAAACAATCCTGAAGACAAAGGCTTCTTCATGTTTATCAGCCAAACTTGATGACACTCAAGGGGTGCAGTCTACTCAAAAAAAAATTATTTACCCTGGAACTTACAGCTAAGTGCTAACAAACTAAAGTAACATGTCCTGTACCCCACTAATGGCTGTATTCATAATTCTTTGCAGTGAGTCTTCCCCCTGTTCATACACTTATTAACATGCAGGTGTTATATGTTTACCTCCTATTTCTGTGCCTCAGAAACTTAGTTGTATTTTCAAGTTTTTGATGCAACAGCTGCATACATTTATGAAATGCTTCAGAAATAAATACTAAATTAACATTTTCCAGTGCTTACAATGGAGACCGGAAATACGGCTCAAACCTCTTGGTAAGCCTCTAAGTACAGTATGAGATAAATGACGGTGTAACACAAACTTTAAGAAATAGGAGTTAATATCAAGCTAGGTAATTAGGGGTAGATAAAGGTAATCCTGCTGTAAGGACATAGCATTTTGCTGTTGTTTTTGCCATATAGAATTTTCTCTGTATAGTGTCACATGCTTTCTAGTCTGCCTTCAAGTAACATCATTTACAGTGTTACATTATAGTAGTCTGAAAGCAGAAGGAAACATTGAGCCCATCTCGTCTACCCTTTAAGTGTATATAACAATCTGTATCCCCCTATCCATACATTACCCCTAAATAATTGTCTGTCTTTCACATAGCTTCTTGAATGCCTCTGTGGACTAGTTTCCCTCTATGCTATTCATTCTGATAATGCCCTCCATGAATCCATATCCCACTTCTTGCAGAATTACTTATGGAAATGAAAGGAGTAGCTAGTCCACACATTTGTCTGTATGCGCCTCTGCATCCCCAACCCCTGTGCTATTCAAGCTAGTGCCTTCATATCTTGCTGGTATGATCTTGTACAGCAATACTGCATCCTGGTGTGTCTTCTGACCTCTAGAGAGGAGAGCTCCTTCTCTTCCAGTCTCTCGTCATATCCTTTACACTCCAGGCAGCACATATTTGTGATAGCTTTACATTTGACTCTTTCCAGCAACCTGATGTCCCTTGCTTTGTACACCCTCCAGTGCTGAAAGGATGATTCAGCATACGGTCTAACTAGGTTCCTATAGGGGACGTATTACCTCCCTGCTTCTGAACTCTAACTCCCTGAGGATATCCCTCAGAATTCTGTTCGTTGATGTCACTGCCCCCCTCAATCTGCTTCTGGTGACCCCTTTAAAGCGTAATGCAGCGCCTTGATTATTCTTCCCATTCTGGTACCATCAGTTCTGCTTGTTTCCCCATTGAAATGCTGAATGCTGGCTGCTAACATGCTGAAAGACTGAAAACACAGGAGAAGAGTGAATCTCAAAGATTGCTCTTCCCTCAAACTCCAAAATCACCATACCTGGGAAAAAGAGATTATTCTGAGAAATGACTTCTTAGACTTACTATGTAGTAGTCCAATCTTTTAGCCATTCAGTCTCCAACTATGTTTCAGGACTCAATCTAGCAGGTCCTGACATTTCATATGGTTACTGTTCTGTTTACCCCACATGATACCTCAAATGTGGTCTAAGTGCAAACACTCGTCTGCAGTGAACCTGAAATGAGACCATCCAGTCACAGACTCAACTACTTCTCCATATCCTTTCCTTGACACGCTTCCACCACCCCCAGTATACTTTACAATAGGCAACGAGGTTGATTGTTTGCTTTTCCCCTCTGATGTGTCTGAAACAAAATAACTGAAATGTACTGAACCCAGGACTGGCCCTGTGGTACTTCATTAGTCACTTTTCATTTGCTTGACATCATATCTCTCACCACAAACCTCCTAACCTATGTAGTGGCAGTGGTCAGAAAAGCCTTTTACTTGGTTCATCTCATAAGTAAAGGGATTGCATCCAGAAAAATACCTCTCTATACTCCTCACTCATTAGACCAATAATTGAGTATAACGCCCTGTTTGGAATGTACCTCTCCAAACATCTACACCAACTGGAAAGGCCACAGAAATACCTCACAAAGAGAATCCATGGCCTCCAACACCTGTCCTATGTGGACAGGTTCAAATCACTATCATAGGTTCATAGGTTCATACTAGGCTATCTGCCCTAGGGCATTTATAAGCCTAGCCAGAGTTGTGTGGCTTTCACCACCCCTTAGGTTGAAGAATACTATACCCATTAGTTTGCCGTGCCTCTGTCCAGCAGTGATACAGAGATGATCCCCGGGGTAAACCTACGATCTCCCATCCACTGGTCAAGATTCCTCTTGAACAGAGCCAGCGAGGTGCTCTGTCTCACATGGACCGGGATTCTGTTCCACAGCATAGGGAGTCTCTGGGTGATGAATCTGTCCCTCCAGCATGTCCTATTTATATCCGTTTTGAGGTTTAAGTCTCTTGCTCTTGTGGCTCTGGTGGATTTGGATTTTTTGAGGTGGAGCATGTCCATTAATTCCGGGTTGGACATGGCCTTGTATGTCAGGCACAGGTCACCTCTGAGCAGACAGTATGTGACTGAATAGAGCTGGAGTTTCTTCAGACGGGCAGCATATGGCATATTTTTGAGCCCCTTTATCCTTTTGGTGAGGAACTTTTGGGGTCTTTCCAATTGCTGCAGGTGTCTGGTAAGATACATTCTGAATGGGGCATTGTACTCAATCATTGGTCTGATAAGTGAAGAGTACAGGGGAACAATGACCTCCCTTGATCTGGATGTGAATCCCTTCATAATCAGGTGGGCAATGTAGAAGGTCCTCCTAACCACTTTGGCAATGTGAGTGTCAAAAGAAAGGTTACTGTTAACTTGGGTCCCCAGGTCCCTGATAACCTCTTCTGTGCTTAATGGATTGCCACCTATGTGGTAACGTGGGGTTACCTTGTTTTTACCAAAGGGTATGACTATACATTTTTTGGCGTTTAGCTTAAGGCCATGGCTCTGGCACCAGTTATCCGTTTCTATGAGACCTCTCTGAAGGATATCTGTGTCTAATGGATTTTCAACTATGGTGCCCAATTTGCAGTCATCTGCAAACTTTGTCAGCCACAATCCTCCTATGTTTGCCTGCACTTCTGAAAAGTAGATGCCGAACAAGAGGGGCCCAGGACTGAGCCCTGTGGGACACCGCTTGTAACCGGCTTGGAGTCTGACATGGCACCAGCAACTCTAACCCTGTGGGTTCTGTCCTTGAGCCAGTTTGCAACCCATCTTGTGACATATGGGTTTACATTTAAGCTGGTGAGCTTTTCTATGATACCCGAGTGGGGTATTGTGTCGAAAGCTTTTGCAAGGTCAAGGTAGGCTGTGTGAACTGCCTTACCCTCATCAATGGCCTTGGTGACTGTTTCAAAAAAGTCGACCAAGTTCAAGAGGCATGATCTGCCCTTGACAAAGCCGAATTGGGTAGGATCCAATGTCTGTAGGTCCCCTATGTCTTTATTTATGAGTTCCATTATGATCCTCTCCATAGCTTTGCATATCAGGCTTGTTAAGCTTATGGGGAGGTAATTACCAGGGTCCGTAGAAGCACCGCCTTTGTGAAGTGGGACCACAGTTGCCGTACGCCACTCTTTGGGTACATATCCTGTGGTAAGGCTAAGATTAAACAGCAGCCTTATGTGTGGGTTTAGTTCCTCATTGAGTTTGTGTAGCACACAGCCGGGGACACCATCCGGTCCCATTGATGCTGTGTTTTTAGCTTTAGAGAGAGCAGCTCTCACCTGGGCATTTGAGATGATTGGGAGGCTACACTCTACTGGGATAGATATTTCTCCTTTTGGGGGGGAGGGAGGGGAGAAATTTTCACTGAACCTGTCTGCCAGTATGTTTGCAATGTCTGTGGGTTCAGTGATTTTTGTATCATTTTGGACTAATTCTGAGCATATCTGGGAGTTTCCACCCAGGTTTCTAACATAGCTAAAGAAGGCCTTATGATTGTCTTTTGAGTCCTTGGCGATTTTTCTCTCAAAGTTGGCCTTGGATGATTTTATGAGTGATCGTAGTTTTTACTAGTATTGATCAGAGATGTCTTCCCTTTTAGGGATTTTGCTCTATCTTGTAGTAGCTTTCCCTCTTGTTGTAAAGTTTGTTTATGGCTGGGGTCCACCAGATTGGGCTTGCCTTTGGTGGAAAGGGTCTTGATTTTATTTGGGATTGCTTGATCCATGCAATCCTGGAGGTGCTCGAGAAAGCATTTGTAAGGGATTCAGCAGCGTGGGTTGTGGTTTCCAATGTCTCAGGGGCCTTGAAGGATACCACACCAGTCTTAAGAAGTGTGAAGTTGGCTTTTGAGAAGTTCTTCACTGTGGTCTTTTTTGTTGGGGTGGGGGCGGGATGTGGATCTCCAGTGAGATTAGTTTATGGTCTGATCTCACCAATGTGGGATATACTTCCGGTGTGGAGCATTTTGTCCCCATGTTTGTGATGATCAGGTCTAGTATATTTTCACCTCTTGTGGGAATGGTGACAAGTTGTTCCATAGCATTTGAGTTAATGAACTCCAGGAACCTTTGGGCTAGGGTATTGGGGCTTGAGTAATGTTCCCAGTCTATGTTTGGGTAGTTGAAGTCACCCAATATGATGGTGTTTGGAGAGACATTTATACTCTCCAGTGTCTTCAGGAAGGCTGTGTGGGGTTCCTGAGTTTGAGAGGGTGGCCTGTAACATGCTACAAACTGTAGAGCAGTTTTGCCTATGGTTAATTGCACCTGAATGGTCTCTGATGCTTCGTGAGTTGCCACCAGCCTGGAGGTGTGGGTATCCTTGATGAATATGGATACACCCCCTCCTTTTGTGGTACGGTCCGGGTTTTGGGGCCGGAACGCATGATATGAGGTAAAACCTGATAGTGCCGGGGTGCTCTCAGGAGCCTTGAACCAGGTTTCAGTCACAGCACAGACATTGATGTTCTCCATACTGAGGAGGGCTTCGAGGGCGTGCATCTTGAGATTTAGACTTCTGGCATTGAGCAGCATTACCCTTAGTTTTTTCCATTATTGTTTTCTACTCAGTATCACTCTACTCAGTATCATACAGATTGCTCAGAGGTGATCTGTGTCTCGTCTACAAAGCAATCTCAAACCCTGCTCTACTACAGATGCTTCATATCTGTAAGTCTAACTTCTTGTGCATTACCCACTTGAAAGGCCTGAATTTAATAAGCAACATCAACCAAACCTGCTGGAGAGACAGGTATGTCTCCCAGAGGCTGCTCTATCTCTGTAAAGGACTTTCCATACACGTCAAACAGAGTACCTTGCTGACCCTCTTCAAGTGTAACCTTGATGAGTGGATGGGAAACCACAAATTTGTACCAGGGGTTCCACCTGTGTCCCTCACTGACAGGCGTGACAGGTGCTGACTGTGGTTTCTTTTTGGGGATAAACTCTTGGCTAGGCTTGGAAGGGGCCTAGGGCCATTAGCCTAGTAACCTCCTGTGAGCCTATGATCCTAACAATGAATTAATGATGCAGTCCACTACCCCAGCCATAATCATATCCCCAACCATTCCAGTTTTGCTATCAGCTAAGTGGAACTGAGACAAAAACATTGTTGAACTCCAGATAGGCTATATTTGCTAAATATCCCCTGTCAAGTTTTCTTGTAAAACAATCATAAACAGAATCAAATTTGTCTGACAGATCATCCTAGCCATGAACCATTTTGGTTGCTGTTTTGGAGAATGTTGTCCTTTTAGAAATGCTACTAGCCTCCTCAGAATTCTGTCCATGACTTTCCCTGCACTGACCTTAAGCTAATAGGCCTGTAGTTCCCTAGATTGTTTCTGCAAACTGCCCCTGCACAACAGTGCCACACATTGTTGTCCTGTAGCCCTTAGTTACTACAATCACACTGACCAGATTTTTGAGGATTCTGGGAGGTAGCCCATCTAGTCCTTGCGCTTTATCCTTCCCAAGGGCAGCCAATTCCCTGTCTACATCCACCGTCCCTGTCCTAGTCTCTGTCCATTCTTCTTCCCAGACTCACTGACTCCATTACAGCATTGTTCGCTCCTTTTTTTTCTGTGAAAGCATTCATTCACTACTATTACTTTTTCAGAGCCAAATGATATGAAAAACAAATGGAAATTCCACCTAACTCCATGCAGAATGGATCAGCCTGTAGCCTATATGCAATAGTACCTGCTTCAGTTTCCAAATGTTTCAATAGCAGTCTTTGTAAGAGGAACAAGATGATGGTTACTGGCTGCCAAGATACATCTTGATTTCTTTGTCTCTTATGATTTCTTTAGCTTTCAGATATTATAACTGCTCACAAGTTTGATATTCTTCAAAAGCATTTACAACTTTCTAAGGCTTTTTGTCTAATTCATTTACACACACAGGCTTTTGTTGTGCTTAGCTGTCAGACCTGTCACTGGAATATTGTCTGACATATTAGCAGCTATTCATTTAGTAACTTTCTCTGCACTGACCTTTTGTTGTTTATATCAGAATTCTCTGTCCTTTTACAATGAGTTAACACGATTTCATACTGCTTGGGTGCAGAGCACTCTGTCCTTTATCTCCTTGCTACTGTAGTAGCCAAAACCTACAACTATGGAACTCAAAAGTACAAACTGCTGTGAGTTTCATCTTATTATGATAAGGTATGTCGACACTCAACATGCAATGCTACTCTGCCTTCCTCCACTAATGAGAAAATAAAGACCTTACTAGGCCTGCACAGTGCTGACATAAATTATAAAAAACAATTCAGACCATATACCAAAAGCACACGATTTGAAAGTATTATATAATAGAGACTCAGAGGGCAACTGAGACACTGAAGTAGGGACACAGACTAAAACAAGATGCACAAAACAGATTTGATTCATTTGAATTCACAATGTATATGTTCATAGGTAGGTACTAGGCTATTGGCCCTAGGGCCTATATAAGCCTAGCCAAAGGTACACTGGCTTTCGCCACCCAAGAAAATTTTTTCCTGTGCCACTGTCGAGCAGAGCCACAGAAGTGATCCCCGGGGTGAATTTCCTATCTCCCATCCAATCATCAAGATTTTTCTTGAATAAATGCAATAAAATTCTGCACTTGATAACCTGGCTGGCATTTCTTAAACTGCATGTGTTTGGCCATGGAGTCATGGTCCAGGTGTTGTACATGAATTAGCTAGCAGTGTTAGGCTGTTCCATTTCTAGAAAAGTCTCAGGAAAAAGAACAGCTGAGCTTGCCGTAACTATTTGCTAGTATTTCACCAGAATAAACAGTCACCTCAGATCAAAGGAAGAGATTACCAATCTACAAGTATTCATATAAATGTTGGTAAAACTATCACAGCACAATGTATTTACTTCAAAGCAAGCAAAGCAGTCATTTTTAAGCAACACCTTGTAGTAGATTGAAGAACACTGCAAAAATAAAATGTCAGTAGGTGAATTTAATATTCCTTGGCAGAGCAGACAGAAAATTAAAATATTTATGAATGCAGTTCATTAGGATTCACATAGCTAATCATCTCACCAGCAAAAATAAATAATAGGTTCATATGAAGAATACTATGGAGGGTCTCTTGACAAAACGTCCATACAAATAAATAGCTGATGCTCTGAAGCGACCCACCTAAGTGACCTCTAACCTTTGTAGTGGCATACCAGTCAACAGCCTCCCAAAACAGATGCAAAAAGCATCATAAATGTAAGGAATATTCTGTCTGAACATGTTTAATGTGTCTGCACTGTTTACTGTTTGAGCTAAATAAACTATGCTTTATTGAATCTGTAGTTTTTGATGAAACTTCTCAGCTTATCAGTGCTGTACTATTGAACCTTCTCAAGAAATATGCTCTGTGTTGTGCAGTGTAGCTCTCAGCTGACCAGATTTTCACAGAATGGCTAGATTCTTGACTCGTATTTTTGGTCCGGTTCTCACAAAATTTTAGTTTTCTGGCAAATCACTGAGAACTGAAGTCAGAAAATAATGGCAGACATTTGATTTTCAGACTTAATATCCTTTGGGAAATTCATGCTAATGCAGAACCTGTTATTCTATCAATTTTGTTAAATTTGTAAGAGCAATGTGTAAAATGTGTGTCTATTTTGGGGGCTTTGACCCACCATTATTTGTGGCTTTGTCCGGATTTCTTGCTGTAAGAGGTTGAGATGTATGGCAAAGAATACTATTTCTCAGGAAAGTCTAAACGTTATTAATAACCGAGGAAGACATAGGTTGTGATATAGTCAGAACTGTGATAAATGCCTGAAAAACAAATATTATTGTATGCAGGGGAAAAGCACCCACCCCAAACAAGGTTGGCAAAACAAAACTATTGAACTTGCTGTAGAAGTATAACTTGCATAACTCAGTTCTGCAAGACTGCAAATCATATAATTGTTAAATAAAACTAGAGATAAGTCATAACCTTTTCATTTGTAATATGCACAGTCATAAAATTAACACATTTAAGGATTATTTTTGTCTACAATTGCACACGTACTGCTATCAATGAAGACCTCAAAGAGAAATGCACAATAAAATTCACTCATCACCCAGTACACACCATACAGTAATGAAAACAGTTCTCTGCACACAAAAACATTATCTGCATTTTTTGATGATCTACAAATAGCCTGTAGAAAGATGGATGCTCCAGTTATTTAATTTCCCCAGATGACCCTTCTTAACATGAGCATGCAGGACAGTATTGACCCAGAGATATATGGAAAATATCAAAATAAAATTCCAAAACGTGGATATCTACAGACCTATCAGTACACTGTGATGAGTTGCTAAGGTCCTTGAAAATGTTCAGCTTCAAATGAAGAATTACATGTAAGAACAGAACATTTTACTCTACACACAGCTTGGTTTTAGAAGTGGCCACAACACCATTTCAGCCATCAAGAAACTTGCTTATTACATAGCAACATCAAGTAACAAAGGAATATTTATAAACTTCTCTAAGGCATTCATTGGTGAATTACAGGGTGACACTTACAATACAGTGCTCTACATGGTCTAGGAAAAGGATGTGGGTTCTATTTCCATATCTGGTGCTTGTATTTAGTGTCTGGTACTGACACTGTTGCGGAGTATAATTGGGGTGCTGCATTCCTAAATGTGATGGGATGTTAAACTGAGGTCCCATTTGCATGAGTTATTGGTATCCCAGATGGATGTAAAAGACCCAATGGCAGTTAAAAAGCATTAGGAAAGTTTTCTGGTGCCTGGCCCAAATTTCCTTTAATCAGTATAAGTAACACTTTGGGTCCCCCTCCCCCGAAAAGGCCACTGGCTTAGTTGGATTAACCTGGACAGTTTTAGAACTTATCTTACAAAGAACCATAAAACCACAATGCAATATGCCATTCTATCTTCATAATCTATGTAGACAGTGTCGGCAGGAATTTATTTTGGGCCTAGTACTTTTCTAACTGTAATGTTGATATGTATCTCCCAACAGATGCCTGTGTAGTCAATAGTATGTGGAGGATTTTACTATGGTGTATGTTCAAATCACAGCTTTTAACCACTTAACACAAGAAATATGAACAAAGACCCAAAATCAGGGAGAGACTTTAAATATTTCTTTCACAAACGTAGAAAGCTGATTCTATCAACTACCCCTCCTTTCAATCACTCCCCTCTGCTCTTTACCAACCCTCCTTCCTTCATCCTCTACTTGTTCCACAGGATAGGCTATACAACAGTCTCTTCAGTCTTGAAGTGTGTTATAAATTATTCCTGAACCATCTATAAGAAACTGTACAGGGACTATGTATAGGATGAAACTTCCTGTGCCCACTGTTATACTGTAGTCTGTATCCTATCACTGTTACTGTGTATCATATCACTGTTACTGTGACTATGTATAGGATGAAACTTCCTGTGCCTACTGTTATACTGTATCATATCATTGTTACTGTGTATTATATCACTGTTACTGTGACTATGTATAGGATGAAACTTCCTGTGCACACTGTTATACTGTAGTCTGCATCCTATCACTGTTACTGTGTATTATATCACTGTTACTGTGACTATGTATAGGATGAAACTTCCTGTGCCCACTGTTATACTGTAGTCTGCATCCTATCACTGTTACTGTGTATCATATCACTGTTACTGTGACTATGTATAGGATGAAACTTCCTGTGCCCACTGTTGTACTGTAGTCTGTATCCTATCACTGCTACTGTGTATTATATCACTGTTACTGTGATTATGTATAGGGTGAAACTTCCTGTGCCCACTGTTATACTGTAGTCTGTATCCTATCACTGTTACTGTGTATCATATCACTGTTACTGTGACTATGTATAGGATGAAACTTCCTGTGCCTACTGTTATACTGTATCATATCATTGTTACTGTGTATCATATCACTGTTACTGTGACTATGTATAGGATGAAACTTCCTGTGCACACTGTTATACTGTAGTCTGCATCCTATCACTGTTACTGTGTATCATATCACTGTTACTGTGACTATGTATAGGATGAAACTTCCTGTGCCCACTGTTGTACTGTAGTCTGTATCCTATCACTGTTACTGTGTATCATATCACTGTTACTGTGACTATGTATAGGATGAAACTTCCTATGCCCACTGTTGTACTGTAGTCTGTATCCTATCACTGTTACTGTGTATTATATCACTGTTACTGTGATTATGTATAGGATGAAACTTCCTGTGCCCACTGTTGTACTGTAGTCTGTATCCTATCACTGTTACTGTGTATTATATCACTGTTACTGTGACTATGTATAGGATGAAACTTCCTGTGCCCAATGTTGTACTGTAGTCTGTATCCTGTCACTGTTACTGTGTCCTATAACTGTTACTGTGTATCATATCACTGTTACTGTGACTATGTATAGGATGAAACTTCCTGTGCCCACTGTAATACTGTAGTCTGCATCCTATCACTGTTACTGTGTATTATATCACTGTTACTGTGATTATGTATAGGATGAAACTTCCTGTGCCCACTGTTGTACTGTAGTCTGTATCCTATCACTGTTACTGTGTATTATATCACTGTTACTGTGATTATGTATAGGATGAAACTTCCTGTGCCCACTGTTATACTGTAGTCTGTATCCTATCAATGTTACTGTGTATCATATCACTGTTACTGTGACTATGTATAGGATGAAACTTCCTGTGCCCACTGTAATCTGTATCCTATCACTGTTACTGTGTATCATATCACTGTTACTGTGACTATGTATAGGATGAAACTTCCTGTGCCCACTGTTGTACTGTAGTCTGTATCCTATCACTGTTACTGTATATTATATCACTGTTACTGTGATTATGTATAGGATGAAATGTCCTGTGCCCACTGTTGTACTGTAGTCTGCATCCTATCACTGTTACTGTGTATCATATCACTGTTACTGTGACTATGTATAGGATGAAACTTCCTGTGCCCACTGTTGTACTGTAGTCTGTATCCTATCACTGTTACTGTGTATTATATCACTGTTACTGTGACTATGTATAGGATGAAACTTCCTGTGCACACTATTATACTGTAGTCTGTATCCTGTCACTGTTACTGTGTATCCTATCACTGTTACTGTGTATCATATCACTGTTACTATGACTATGTATAGGATGAAACTTCCTGTGCCCAATGTTGTACTGTAGTCTGTATCCTGTCACTGTTACTGTGTCCTATCACTGTTACTGTGATTATGCATAGGATGAAACTTCCTGTGCCCACTGTAATACTGTAGTCTGCATCCTATCACTGTTACTGTGTATTATAACAATGTTACTGTGACTATGTATAGGATGAAACTTCCTGTGCCCACTATTGTACTGTAGTCTGTATCCTATCACTGTTACTGTGTATCATATCACTGTTACTGTGACTATGTATAGGATGAAACTTCCTGTGCCCACTGTTGTACTGTAGTCTGCATCCTATCACTGTTACTGTGATTATGTATAGGATGAAACTTCCTGTGCCCGCTGTTATACTGTAGTCTGTATCCTATCACTGTTACTGTAATTATGCATAGGATGAAACTTCCTGTGCCCGCTGTTATACTGTAGTGTGTATCCTATCACTGTTACTGTGTATCATATCACTTTTACTGTGACTATGTATAGGATGAAACTTCCTGTGCCCACTGTTGTACTGTAGTCTGTATCCTATCACTGTTACTGTGTATTATATCACTGTTACTGTGATTATGTATAGGATGAAACTTCCTGTGCCCACTGTTATACTGTAGTCTGTATCCTGTCACTGTTACTGTGTATCCTATCACTGTTACTGTGACTATGTATAGGATGAAACTTACTATGTCCACTGTTGTACTGTAGTCTGTATCCTATCACTGTTACTGTGTATTATATCACTGTTACTGTGATTATGTATAGGATGAAACTTCCTGTGCACACTGTTAAACTATAGTCTGTATCCTGTCACTTTTACTGTGTATCCTATCACTGTTACTGTGTATCATATCACTGTTACTGTGACTATGTATAGGATGAAACTTCCTGTGCCCACTGTTGTACTGTAGTCTGCATCCTATCACTGTTACTGTGATTATGTATAGGATGAAACTTCCTGTGCCCGCTGTTATACTGTAGTCTGTAACCTATCACTGTTACTGTAATTATGCATAGGATGAAACTTCCTGTGCCCGCTGTTATACTGTAGTCTGTATCCTATCACTGTTACTGTATATCATATCACTGTTACTATGTATAGGCCGAAACTTTCTGTGCCTACTGTAGTCTGTATCCTATTACTGTTACTGAGAAAATGTATAGGATGAAACTTCCTGTGCCTACTGTTATACCGTATCCTGTCATTGTTACTGTGTATCATGTTACTGTGACTATGCACAGGATGAAACTTCCTGTACTTACTATTGTACTGTAGTCTGTATCCTATCACTGTTACTCTGACTATGTATAGGATGATACTTCCTGTGCCCACTATTATACCGTATTCTATCACTGTTACTATGACTATGTATAAAAAAAAATATGCATTGTATCTGTAGGATGATGCCTTATATCAGTAAGAAATTATACTTTAACTGTTTATGGGATGCAGCTACATGTGCTTACTGTTATACAGTTTGGTATTATTGTTACTGTGACTATGTATGGTTTGAAACTGTATGAGATTATTGTTGTACTGTATTGCGATTATTTTTATAATTAACTGTACATTATCTATCTATTGGAGCTTTTCTCCTTGGGTTTCTGCTGAAAATGGGCATCTGCCCAGTTGGACTAACCCAGTCAACAAATGTCAAATAAATAAACAAATAAAAAATAACATATTTTTTATTATCTTGCATTTTCTGAAGGAGATGAAGTCTTAAACTCTGTAGCCATATGAAATGTCTGAACCCACTAGACAGAGTCCCAAAATATGGAGTCTGAATAGCTTAAGAACGGATTTATATATATACTAAGTCCAAGATGTAATTTCTTGGAATATTCCCTTTTATCCAAGGTATGGCAGCCCTGGAGTTGGTATGTGTAAGTTTGGGGTGGGGATATGGAGAAGTTACTCCCCTGCAGCAAAAAGAATTTTGAAGGAGAAGAGGGATTCACTCTTCTCCTGTATTTTCAATCTTTTCTTGGCTTTTTGGTGCTCAGCATTTCAAGTGCTGACATTTCAGTAAGGAGCCCTTAAACTCAAATGTTTGTCATTGTTTACCAACTTCAGTCCTGAATGATTTGCCAAAAAGGCACAAATTTTATGTTAAACACACTAAGTAATCTAAGGCAAAAATCGGAACATTCTGTGAAAACTTTGACATTTAACAGGTGTGGCTCATATGATCTGCAGACCTTAAAGGACACACTCCCAAGCCAGTTCTGACAAGCTCACATTATACGTAAGGGAAGAGGCGATAGCAACTGACATCGGACCTAGACTTTTGAATTCAGGCCGACTGAGGGTAGCCTGCCAGCAGGATAACCCAAGTGTAATGACTGCAACAGTGAATACACTCGAACATCTACATTTATGGTAAGTGTACACAACTGTACTTTATGGGTTAGGCACAGTAGACTGCTAAATGAGAAGAAAATTATTATTGTCTGTTATTGCTTAGGCAACAATGATGCCCTTCACACACTGGAATGCAGACTGCATCGGGAATTGTAGACTGTCAATATGTGGAAATAACTGGCAAAGGTAACAGACTCCAAGCTTCTTTCAAAGATGTAGTATATGATCCAGTTAAAGCTGTAGATCAAAAACTGAGTATCCTGCTGCGGACATACAGATTGAACAAGCTACAGTAGTAATATTACCTGAATTAATCTATGGTTCTGTATTTTTAAGCAGTCCTAAAAAAAAGTCCAGTGCAATCTTGTGTTAACTTTGAATAACTTGATCTGCAGCAGACCATCCAGCCTTCACCCATCACTACCTTACTCTGCAAAACTTAAACTGCATGGACCAAGGCAGCAAGCTTGTTTTCAAGCATGCTCTCTTTATTCATAATCTTATATACAAGCATCAGTAATAGGACATATTAACTTGCTCGATAAGTATTTGTCAATGCCAAATGTTTTGACTTTCAGAGCAGTGGCACTGTTACATTAAGGTGTAAAGGAGTGATGTGACCTAGCAGTGGTGAGACTATGAGTTTAGATTAGAAAAAAAAACACATCACATATAGTACTTCTCACCACTGGGTATCACAGAATATTGTGAGTCAGTTAATCAAGATCTTATATCTCAAAGTCAAAGCAAACTTTATTATCATTCAGACTCCACAACAAGTGCAACTGAACAAAATTATGTTACTCTAGGCTCTATGTGCAAACATCTGACATATACAACAATTCACATTACTACATATAGACATTCCTACTACATAATATTTACTGTTTTATATATCAGTAGACATTTACTAAGCTAAAGAGACACAGTATTTATTGAGCAGAATTTCACAGCTTCTTATTGCACAGGATTCTGTTGACACTAGTCTAAGGAAGCAATATTTATTGCACAGAAATTTCACAGCTGTTACTTATTGCACAGGATGCTGTTTTAGCATCAGCGGATATTCACAGAAATAAGATTATACTCTGTCAGATTAATTGCACAGTGTATTTAAGACCTTTTAAGGTTATTGCATGCAAATATGCTTCTCACTCGTCATATTATCTACTGTCCCTCATGTCAATTGAGATGTAAGTTGCTATTAGAGTTCAGTAACCTGATGGCCAGAGGATAGAAGCTTCTGCTAAATCTGGCCATTTTGCAAATATTCTATGATAATGCATCCCAAATATTAGGTGCAGGAACAGTCCATATGCAGGGTGAGTGAAGTCCATGACTATTTTCCCAGCTTTGTTGAGACAACAAGACTGGTGCAAGTCTTGAATGGATGGTAGAGTGGTCCTGTAATCTTTTCTTCAGCTCTCACCACTCTTTGGAGGGACTTGTAGTGTGTGGTGGAGCGTGTAGAAGGTTGTGAGAACCAGGGCTGGTAGATTTGCTCTTCTCAACCTTCACAAAAAGTGTAGGTGTTGCTGTGCTTTGTTGACAATGTCATTTGTGTTCACAGACCAAGACAAGTCTTCCAAGATGTGCAACTCAAGAAACTTGGTGCTTTTTACCTTCTCCACTGTTTCCCCATTGATTGTGAGTGGGGAATGTTTCCTTATGGTTTCTTCTGAAATCCATGATTACCTCCTTGGTCTTATTCACAATGAGTGCAGATTGTTGTTACTACACCAAGTTATCAGTTGCCTCACCTCCTCTCTATAGGCTGTTTCCTCCTCATTGCTGATGAGACCCACAACTGTGGTATTGTGTGCAAATTTGATTATATAGTTGGAGCTGTCCTTGGCAGTGCAGTCGTACATTAGCAGAGTGAATCGCAGAGGGCTCAGAACACAGCCGTGAGGTACACCAGTGCTCGAGGTGATACTATTTGAGGTGTTCTTTCCTGCACATACCATTTGTGGCCTTTCAGTAAGCAAAAAAAATTAGTAAGTAAATTCAGTAAGTAATACAGCTGTAAGTTGTTTCCCAATTATGACTTTTTTACACAAGAATTAGCATGATAAAGATTACCACAGCCTGCAGATGCTGCAGTTTACTGCTCCTTCCAAATATATTTGTAAATATGTAAAATAACATGAACTATTCCTGTTGAGAATAGTTGGCTAATACTCCCTGCAGCTGGCTATTAGTAATGGTTGTCAGAGAATTAAGAGCATACTGCTGTATATTGTGTTTTCATTGTCATAATTTTCATAAAAACATTTGCATAGTAGTATTAATGTAGCCTCATTGTCTTAAAACTGCTTGATATATATATATATATATATATATATATATATATATATATATATATATATACACAAATTCACTTTATAATCCCGAAACACTAAAATATCGAATTTCAGTATCTTGAGACTATAAAGCTGAAAACTCACAAACCTGAAACCTCAAAACCACAAAATTTAAAACCACGAACATCACAAAAACAATACACCACACAAACACACCTACCTCCTGACACTACAACAAACCAAACCAACACACACACACCCATTGTGGGGGGCTGCGCCTCCCACCCCCTACTTATATATGCTAACTCCGAGGTCACACGAAAATCCGGAAGACAGCAAACCCACTACCACACATTCTAAACCCCCCCCCCTTACACAAACACACATCACATACATTTATTTTATTTATTTTTTTTATTTTACATTTGTCAACCGGGATAGTCCGACTGGTTACATGTCCATTTTCAAAGGAGGCCCTGGGAGAAAAGCTTCATACTTACAAACAGATAAAGACAAGCAAGTTACAGTATATGTACAACCATATTGTATCAAAATACAAATTACACTCTCAACATTTCAAGCCTATGAAAAATACAGGAGTTTTTGAGAATCTCAAGATTATGTAATGACGATGAAGTATTTGGAACAGAAATAATGCGCACAAAAATATGTTTGAAAATAGATTATATGATAAAAGTTTAATTGAACAAGATATTGATAGAGTGTGCAATATTAGATATCAAAGAAAAAATTTAGGTCAAAAGAAAAATAATAGAAAGGATGTTACACAAAATAAAAATAGAGACACAGAAAGTCTTTTTGTAGTCTCTACTTATAATATTTACAGTGAAAAGATTAGAGATTTAATATTACACTTTTGGGAATATCTCAAGAGTTTTGGTGAATTGGAAGGATTAATTAATAAAAAATTGGTATTTTCTTATATAAGGGGTAGGAACATCAAAGATATGATTGTTCATACTAGATTTTTCAGACCTGATTCTAGGTTGTTTCATCAAATTTTGGCTCAAGGAATGTTTGTGTGTGGGAGATGTAGTTGTTGCCCCTATATAGTTAATTGTTTTACACACATTAATAATATTTTGTTTAGATCTAATGGGACATATAATTGTAAAACAGAAAAAGTGGTGTATGCTATTAAATGTGGGTGTGAAAAATTTTATATTGGACAGACAAAGAGAATGTTCAAATTGAGACTTCAGGAACACTTAAGAAATATTAGGATAAATAAAAGTGATAGTCCTTTGGCTCAACATTTTCATCAATATCATGGGGGGAATTGTGATACTTTAAAAGCCACGATTTTAGAACAAGTGCCTTTGGATGATTTAGATGAAAATAGAGTAAAAAAGGTACTTTTAAAGAAAGAAACTATTTTTATTTTAAAATATGGTACTTTAATACCAAAAGGTTTAAATACGGACTGTTGTTGGAAGTATGTAATTTAAATGCATTGTGTTACTTTAAATGTATAGTTTTTTAAGTTTTAATTGTTTAATTATTTGTAGAATTGATTGTAGCTGGTGCTATAAATACTGATTTTTTTCAGTAGTAAGTTACTCCTTGAAGGCTTACTGTGGCCGAAGCGCTAGAGAAATAAACCTTTTTTACTGTTTTTTCTGTGGTTTCGTTTTTGTGAAGAAGCAGCTGATTCTTTGTCATTTTGTACAGTTTATAATCAGAAATATATACATATATGTTACAGTTTCTCTTATCAAACCTATATGTGCAGCATATATACAGAGTATCTACACACGTTACAGTTTCTCTGTATGCACTGCTGTACCCTCATCCATTGCTTTGGTGACCTCAAAGAAGTCCACCAGGGTCAATAGGCATGACCTTTCTTTGACAAAGCCAAACTGGGATGGATCTAGTAGTATCTAAAGGCCTCCTATGTCTTTGTTGATCATTTCCATGATAATTTTTCCCATGGCTTTGCATATTAGAATAGTCAAACTAATGAGTATGTAAAAACTAACAGACATTTTTAAGGAACAAGTAGAGGCCTTGATGAGATATGAACTCATAACTCCTGGTTTTCTAGACCAGCACTCTAACCCCTGAGCTACAAGGCTATGAGTTATTTCCCCTTGGTTAAATAAGTACCACTTCATCACCCATTATGGACATAATTTTGGTTACTTCAAAACAGAGTCTATCGTGATTGCAGCCTCTTTATCTTAATCTACCCACCAATTATTTCCAGCTGTTCTCCAATCTTGTGATTTTTGATGCTAGCAATACTGGCAAGAACTGTCCTCTAGACATTTGCCATCAAGCATATATGGGACACCATTCATATTTCCAGGCTTCAGACCACACTACTTTCAAAAGACACCTTCCCATAATCAGCCTATGTGGCATTTTCTCCACTAGCCCCTTGAACAGCTTATCACTGCATCAAATAATTAAATGGCTTTTAGCCATTCATACATACAAACACGGCCACTCTCAACACTGACACACGCTTACCTATCTACCTTAACCCACACCTAAAACTCCCCAACACACTCACACAGACCTTCCCCAAAACCCTTAAAAAACATTACAGTTACCAAACACGCCATCACCACTGTGGGTTCAAGATTTCCATATTCGACATTCTGAAGATTCGTGCAACTGCAGATTTGACACTTTGGTCTCGAGATACTGAAATTCGATATTTCAATATTTTGAGATTCCAAAGTGAACCCGACTGCAGTGGTGGTGCTCCGGTAGCGTTGTCGCCACACAGTTAGACATTGCCCATTCGATTCTCAGTTAGAGCGTCTTCTGTATGGCAGCATGCGTGAACAGGCGTTCCTTCATTGAAGGTTGTGCGTTAGGCCCGGCAAGCCAGCACGTAAAACTCTACTGCCAATCATTAGCGGACCAGCGTTCCGCTGTGGTGACCCCTAACCGGGAAAAGCCGAAAGACACAAACAACTATATAATATGTTAAGTTCATTGCACTGTTTATGTTGCATGAGGAAACTCATTTCTGCCAACTATATTAGTATCAAGTCACATATCATAATTTGAATTCTGCCTTTTGAATCTGAATAAATGAGATGAAATGCAATAACAATTCTGAACATATAAAGCAAGAAATTCATGGAAGAAGGCTTTAACACAAGGCATTTAGCAAATTTGTAAATGCATTTGCCTTTCTGCAGACTTCTCCCTCAGCCAATAAATAAATAAAAATAAAACCGATAACTTTCTTACATTGTGTCTAAAGTTTTGACTGTCCTTTTAATGCATATATTAGTAAGGCCTAAAAGTCAGTGATTATTTACCTAGTTCTGTGATAATAAGCACCGATGTTGCCTTTGCAGATTATCAGCATCATTACATTCATATAAAGAGAAGTCCATATCATGCAACCGCATGAATAAGATGGTAGCACATGCTGGTCTGTTTTCTAGAAGGGATGTTAAATCAGCTTGGCTTTATAAACGTGTGCTTCCTGCAAGCCTGACATGGTAATTAAAAAAATGGTATCATATGGTCTTATTTTACAGGGACCACTAGAGCTGCAACAGGGTCCTTGCTTTACAGGATTGTTGATTGAAAAGTCACTGTTTTTTTTTTTATAAATGCTGAATTTAATACAGAGCTTACCCATTTTAAACATGGGCCTGAAAAGCAAAAAGCATCAGTGCTGATAAATTCTTTCCTTCTTTCTTTAGATATGACATTATACTTCCTGTTACAAATGGTAAATTCACTGACCTTTTATTGCCTTTATCTGGTTTCTGTGAAGACAGTTTGCATCTTCCCTCAGGGTATTTCTACATATCACACTGTCTTCCTATGATCTTCAAATGATTTGCTAAAACTGGTTGTCTGTGATACAACTAAGGTCTTACTTATTTATTTGTTTGTTTGCGTTGTTTGTTTATTTTTAAAGCTGAATCAGATCATATGTTTTCTATGTCGTATCTGGGGCTACATCATGTTGTGGTAATGTATAATTAGAAAGGTAACCATAGTGATATGCAAGCACTGCGCAACACATCTCATCTCCTGAGTACTGCACTGATACCCCTTTCTAGTTTTGTATTAGCCTACTATGGCACATTTGGGACAGCCTTCATAAGCTTAAAACTGTGTACTACAATAGAAATGAACTCATTGGTCATACTTCCTTCTCAAGTGTCCCACATTATCCACTAATTTTTCTGCTTTGTCATGAAGACATCTTAATCTGTTCCAAAAATAATTTCAATAATCATCAGTTGATGAAAATATGTGATTTATGAACATATCTACATATGTCAATGCATGTGCTGATTAATCTTCAGATATACACAATATCTAGAACTTTGTCATTCATAAATCTCTGCCGTGTTTACCAGAATCCCAGACTTACGTAGGAATGTATGGCTACAAAATATCCTTGAAAACAAGAGAATTTCTCACGAATAATGATTTGTCTGAAATGCATCAATGTATTTCACACAATACAATTCAGGTATCTCTGGTATATAGCTAAGCTTAAAAATCCTAGACAAATGTTTTTTGTCAATAAGGCATGTTTTCTCATGGTATCACATTACAGAATTCTCTCTAAGTCTCTTTGTCTTCCACAAAGTCCCATGTTATATCCATCTCAGTGACAAACAATCTAGTTCTCCATTTTGCCCATGAGGTAAGTTAACACTGTGCAGTCACAGTGTATACCAGCCTGTCCTCCCTCTCCTTAGTCCTGGTCACATTATACAGAAGAACTTTCTACTGCTGTAGTGATAATACGATCCTGCCACATGCTGGTATCCTGAATGACTAGAAGTAGTAATGAATACAAGTCCTTTAAGTGTAATGGTTGGCAGCCCACTATAGTACTCAGAAGTACTGATAAATATTAGCTTTATCACCTTAATTGTCTTCTCCCTTCTCATCTAACAGAAACAATAACAGATGTAGGCCAGGCTGGTCTGTAGGGGTGCATTTCTGGCAACACCAAACTCTTTATTCTATATAAACTGTAAGACATGTAAGTGCTTATAATATATAGGGGTCTCTACTCTCATTGACACCAATAGATTCATAGGTAGGTACTAGGCTATCGGTCCTAGGGCCTTTGTAAGCCTAGCAATCAAGGTTCTCTGGCTTTCGCCACCCAAGAAAGTTATTTTCCTGTGCCCCTGTCAAGCAGAGACACAGAAAAGATCCCCCTGGGTGAATTTCCTAATTCCCATCCATTCATCAAGATTTTTCTTGAAGAGTGCTAATGAGGAACTTTGCTTGACATAGATGGGCAGCTTGTTCCAGAGTATGGGAAGCCTCTGGGACAGGAATCTATACCTCTAGCATGTCCTGTTTATTGTGGTGACAAGGTTTAGGTCCCTAGAGCATGTATCCTGGAGGGATTGGGATTTCTTTAGGTTATAAAGCGTTATAAAGATAAACTTGTATAGGGTATTGATTAAATCCTATACTGCCTTCTCCAGCCACACCGCACAGAAATACATACTCTCTAGAAAAAGAAATATGTGTCCCAGAAATGTAGTTGCTCTTTTTTGTTTTTGCCTCCATTTATAACATGGAAATAAAGACAATGCTGCTTTTTAACTCAGGGAACTACTCTTTAAAAATACTTTATTTTATTGTCTTTAAAGATGGAGTCTTGCAGTTTATGCAATTGTACCAGCAGTGTTGCTTTGCTGAAATTAGCACATCTGTTCAGCCTGGAGTTTTAAACAACAGACTGTGTGATGGAAGGTGCACTGTAGTTTGTTAGATGCACTGTCTCATAGGTTAACCGACACTTGCTTTTACACACAAAGTTATGTTGCATTCCTCTGCAGTTTGTTGTGCTTGTCAGCATTGCACATTTATTTCTGAAGATGTTTACTTGTACAGAATATCTGATGGAGGGAAACCACTATTCATTTACCTCCTGCAGTACATTGCGTTTTTGTTTTGAACGATGTAGTTGCAATTAATCTTGATTCATCAGATGGCAAAAGGCATGCAAGCAAGACATACCACCAGAAGTGCATGCACATCAGCTGGGCATGAACCTGGCTGAGAAGTGCATGCTTGTCAACTCAACATGAACTTGGATGAGGAGTGCATGCACATCAACAGAACATGACCTTGAACAAGGAGTGCATGCACATCAACAGAACATGACCTTGAACAAGGAGTTGCATGCACATCAACAGAACATGACCTTGAACAAGGAGTGCATGCACATCAACAGAACATGACCTTGAACAAGGAGTGCATGCACATTAACAGAACATGACCTTGAACAAGGAGTGCATGCGCATCAACAGAGCATGACCTTGAACAAGGAGTGCATGCACATCAACAGAACATGACCTTGAACAAGGAGTGCATGCACATCAACAGAACATGACCTTGAACAAGGAGTGCATGCACATCAACAGAACATGACCTTGAACAAGGAGTGCATGCATGTCAGATGAGTATGAAGCCGGCAGAGGAATGAATGGCACATCAGCTGAGCATGAGCTCGGCTAAGGAGTGCATACACATCAGCTGGGCATGAACCTGGCTGAGAAGTGCATGCTTGTCAACTTAACATGAACTTGGATGAGGAGTGCATGCACATCAACAGAACATGACCTTGAACAAGGAGTGCATGCACATCAACAGAACATGACCTTGAACAAGGAGTGCATGCACATCAGCAGAACATGACCTTGAACAAGGAGTGCATCCACATCAACAGAACATGACCTTGAACAAGGAGTGCATGCACAGCAACAGAACATGACCTTGAACAAGGAGTGCATGCATGTCAGATGAGTATGAGGCCGGCAGAGGAATGAATGGCACATCAGCTGAGCATGAGCTCGGATGAGGAGTGCATGCACATCAGCTGGGCATGAACCTGGCTGAGAAGTGCATGCTTGTCAACTCAACATAAACTTGGATGAGGAGTGCATGCACATCAACAGAAAATGACCTTGAACAAGGAGTGCATGCATGTCAGATGAGTATGAGGCCGGCAGAGGAATAAATGCACATCAGCTGAGCATGAGCTCGGCTGAGGAGTGCATGCATATCAGCTAAGCATCGCCATTGTATGCATGTGCTAACATAAAAATATCTTTGTGTAATCCAAGCTTTGAGCCATACCTGCTGGCTGAAAAACATAGGGTTTTTAGGACCATAAAAAAGCTTATAACCTCCAGTAGTATGACAGCTGCAGTCCACAGCTGTTGCATTTCCCTCTTCGTGTCTTCCTATACTAGAAGTGAGAAGCAATGAATGAGCCAGCTGAAAGCATGGCTGGATGGTCAGAAGGGTGTGGGTAGTACTGGACTAAAAAAGCCTGGTTTGTCAATGGAGTGCTTGCTCTTGCCAAGTAAGTCATCTGTATTATGAAGAGATTCAAGTATGTGTAGTTCATTTTCATTATGACTTACTGAAAGCATACCTTTGACTTGTTGGTCCAAACAAGTGTGTCAGCCTTGCAATTTATGGTGGGAACAGCTTCATTTGTCAGCTCACTTTATGATTCATCTTGAATTACAACTCTCCTATATTTAACCACCCCAAATTGAGCTGGTGGAATTGAGGAATTTATGGTGGAATTCAAGGTCCAACTACTGCTCTATGCCAGCTTATGTGCAGGACAATGTAACTGATTCTGAGCCAATGGCCTTGGTGTCCAGTCAAGCCTTGGCCATTGCTTTTGATTGTTTTGTCTCACTTCAATATATGCTGTCCCTTTCTTGGGTCATGTGAGCTATGTTAAGAAAGTGAGCATTGCATCCTTAGAAGAGACAGGTAAAGGAGGGAATGACATTGAATAAAGACCCAACTTTTGCCAGACATACTTGTATCGGATGACCTTTATGAGTATTACGGTTAGCTGCAGTCAGATGGCCGTCTGTGCAGACCACTATCTCTTTCAACTTGGAAAGCTCTTTCACTCAACAACTGTGAGATAAGATTGATTCAGCTAAGTTAGTGACCAATGATGTTGATTCAGCTAAGTTAGTGACCAATGATGCTGATTCAGCTAAGTTAGTGACCAATGATGTTGCAGTGTTCTTGGACAGTGAGCCTGTTGATTTTTCTTAGTGTGAGTTTCAGGTTTCTGATTACACTGTGCTTATGTTCCTGATTATTTTAAAAATCTTTATTAAATCTCAATTGACATATTGACATAGGTACACATGCATTAATGGAAAATTAAACAAACATAGTGACGTTTTCCTTGTTTTCATGCAGAACACATATATGCTTTCTTTTTAACAATTAACATTGTCTACATTGCATAAATTGCTCAGTTTCTGCCTATCTCCTGAACTTTATTCTGTATGTACTGTTCCTACAAATTCCATTTATATGTAATTTGCTTCTTCCCTTTTCTAAAAATCTCACCTCGAGTTTTGTTACCTCCTTTACAATATTTAGTACTTCATTTACAGTTGGATTAGATTTTGATTTCCATTTTTTTAGTAATTGCTTTTTTTGGCAGTCAGTAACACTGAACTTTAGAAGGCTTTACAATGCCTAGGCATTTGAGTTATAACCCTACATCCTGTGGATCTTTCTGAGAATTATCTGGGAACCAGTAGTTTTCTTATGTCACTGATGCAAACAAGAGTTGGTGTCTCCAGTCCCCAATGAAACATGTTCAAGCTCCTGACTTCTGAGAATGATTACCATGTCTCAGGCTCTTTTTTTATAAATAGGGTAAATTAAAAAGTTGTACATGCAACTCAGTTATTTTCTGAGGGGACATAATTTTCTTGGACCTGTTCAGTCTAGATTTTGAAAATTCAATATCACTTTGCCTGCTCTTGCAAATTATCTCCAGATGGCAAGGATATTAACGGTCTGATTCTGTCCAAGCCCTTCTTAGTCTCTCAGCAGCCTTCGACATGTGAACCACAATACTTTGCTGGACTGATTTAGGCCGTATGATGGTATCTCTGTTGCTGCCCTACATGCCTAGATGGTATCTATATCATCACCTCTTCCTGCTATCCTCTGGTTTGTGGAGTGCTGTAAATTCCAGTGTGGGGACCACTGTTGTTCACCTTATACAAGCTTCCATTTGAAAGGCTTGTGGTATCACTGATGGGTTAATGATAGCCACAAAGTACATTTCTTTCCTTTGGAATCATAGAGTAGTTGTCAGTTCTTTAGTATATAATTTGGACTGTATACACTATAGTTTCATAGTTTCATAGTATAGTACTAGGCTATCTGCCCTGGGGCATTTGTAAGCCAAGCCATAGTGATGTGGCTTTTGCCACCCCATGAAATGGTACAAAAATGTACAGAATAAATCTAGAATACTGTGCCTCTGTCTAGTAGTGACACAATGAAGGTCCCCTTATATAATAGAATTAGTTTACTGTGCCCCTGTCTAGCAGTGACACAGATGTGACCCCTGGGGTAAACTTACGATCTCCCATCCACTCATCAAGATTTCTCTTGAAGAGAGTCAGTGAGGGGCTCTGCCTAATACGAACTGGGATCCTGTTCCAAAGCATGGGAAGCCTCTGGGTTATGAATCTATCCCTCCAGCATGTCCTATTCATACTTGTGCCGAGGTTTAAGTCTTTAGCTTTCGTGGTCCTGCTGGATTTGGATTTTTTTGAGGTGGAGCATGTCCATCAGATCCAGATTGGACATGGCCTTGTACGTCAGGCAGAGATCACCTCTGAGCAGGCGGTATGCTACTGAATAGAGCTGAAGTTTCTTTAGTCTGGCAGAATAAGACATATGTTGGAGACCCTTGATCCTTTTGGTGAGGTACTTTTGTGGTCTCTCCAGCTGTTGCAAATGCCGGGTGAGGTACATACCAAATGGGGCATTGTACTCAATCATGGGTCTGATGAGGGAGGAATATAGGGGTACAATGACATCCTTGGAGCTGGATGTGAATCCCTTCATGATGAGGTGTGCAAGGTAGAATGTTTTTTTAACCACTTTGGCAATGTGGGTGTCAAATGAGAGGTCGCTGTCTACTTGGGTCCCTAGGTCTCTGATTAATTTTTCCGTACTCAGTGGGTTGCTGTCTATGTGATAATTTGTGGGTACTTTGTTTTTTCCAAAAGGGATGACTATACATTTTTTGGCATTTAGTTTAAGGCCGTGACTACGACACCAGTTATCCGTTTCAGTGAGGCCTTTTTGTAGGATGTGTGTGTCTGCTGGTGTATTGACTATGGCGCCTAGTTTGCAGTCATCTGCGAACTTTGTCAGCCACAGCCCTCCCATGTTTGCTTTAACATCTGAGAAATAAATGCCGAACAAGAGGGGTCCCAGGACAGATCCCTGTGGGACACCACTTGTGACTGGCTTTGAGTCTGACATTGCTCCAGCGATTTTAACTTTATGGGTTTTATCCTTTAGCCAGTTTGCAACCCATCTAGTGACATAAGGGTTTACTTTTAAGCTGTTTAGCTTATCTATGATGCTTGAGTGGGGTATTGTGTCGAAGGCCTTAGCCAAGTCCAGGTATGCTGTATGGACTGCTTTGCCCTCATCAATGGCTCTAGTGACTGTTTCGAAAAAGTCAACCAGGTTTAAAAGGCAGGATCTGCCCTTTACAAAGCCAAACTGGGTGGGGTCAAGTGTCTGTAGGTCCCCTATGTCTCTGTTTATGAGTTCCATAATGATTCTTTCCATAGCTTTGCAGACCAGGCTAGTTAAGCTTATGGGACAGTAGTTTCCAGGGTCTGTAGAGGCACCCCCCTTGTGGAGTGGGACCACTGTTCAGGTACATATCCCGAAGTAAGGCTAAAGTTAAATAGCATTTTTATGTGTGGGTTTAGCTCCTCCTGGAGTTCACGTAACATGCACCCCGGGATACCGTCAGGTCCCATTGATGCTGTGTTTTTTTGCTTTGTTTAGGGCGGTTCTCACTTGGACATCTGAGATGACAGGGAGATTACATTCAGCTGGGATAAGTATTTCTTCTTTTGGGGGTGAAGGAGGGGAGAAATTTGCACTGAACCTGTCAGCCAGAATGTTAGCAATATCTGTGAGTTCAGTGTATTTTTTGTTGTTGTGAACCAACTCTGAGCATATATGAGGGTTTCCGCCCAGGTTTGTAACATAGCTGAAGAAGGCTTTGTGGTTATCTTTAGTGTCCTTAGCGATTTTTCTCTCAAAGTTTGCCTTGGATGTTTTTATGAGAGAACGTAATTTTCTGCTAATGTTGATCAGAGATGTCTTCCCTTCATGAGATTTCGCTCTGACGTGCAGTAGCTTCCTTCTTTTGTTATACAATTTGTTTATGGCTGAGGTCCACCAGACAGGACGCTTACATTTGGTGGAGAAGGACTTGGATTTGTTTGGGATTGCATGATCCATGCATTCTTGGAGATGTCCATAGAAAGCATTTGTGAAGGATTCGGCATTGTGGGATGTGGTATCCACTGGCACAGTGGGCTTAAAGGATACCATCTCAGTCTTAAGAAGAGTGAAGTCTGCTTTTGAGAAGTTTTTCACTGTGGTCTTTTGTGCTGGGGGTGGAGGTGGGATATGTATATCCAGGGTGATTAGTTTGTGGTCAGATCTCACTAGTGAGGGGTATACTTCCGGTGTGGAGCATTTTGTCCCCATGTTTGTGATGATCAGGTCTAGTATATTATCTCCCCTAGTGGGAGAGGTGACTAGTTGTTCCAGTGCATTTGAATTTATGAATTCTAGGAACCTTTGGGCTAGGGTATTAGGGCTAGAATAATGTACCCAGTCTATGTTTGGGTAGTTGAAGTCGCTCAGTATGATGGTATTTTGTGATACATTCATATCCTCCAATGTCTTCAGGAAGGCTGAGTGGGGTTGTTGAGATTGGGAGGGTGGTCTGTAACATGCTACCAGTTGTATAACAGTTTTGCCTATGGTTAGTTGCACCTGTATGGTCTCTGATGCTTCATGTGTTGCTACTAACCTGGAGGTGTGGGTGTCCTTTATGAATATGGACACTCCCCCTCCCTTTGTGGTTCGGCCCAGGTTTTGGGGCCGAAACGCATGATACGAGGTATAGCCTGGTAGCGCTGGGGTGCTCTCAGGAGCCTTGAACCAGGTTTCAGTTACTGAAAGTGGTTTTCAGTTCCCTCGTATATCATTTGGACTGTATACACTAAAGTAGTGGTCAATTCCAATGTATATAATTTGAACTGTATACACTATATTAGTGGTCAATTCCCTAGTATATAATGTGGACTGTATACACTATAGTAGTGGTCAGTTCCCACGTATATCATTTGGAATGCATACACTATAGTAGTGGTCAGTTCCTAAGTATATCATGTGGACTGTATACATTACACTAGCGGTCAGTTCCCTAGTATATCATGTGGACTGTGTACACTATAGTAGTGGTCAGTTCCCTAGTATATCATGTGAACTGTATACACTACAGTGATGGTCATTTCCCTAGTGTATCATGTGGACTGTATACACTACAGTAGTGGTCAGTTCCCTAGTATATCACGTGAACTGTATACACTACAGTAGTGGTCAGTTCCTTGGTCTATCATCTGGACTGGATACACTATAGTAGTGGTCACTTCCCTAGTATATCATGTGGACTGTATACACTACCGTAGTGGTCAGTTCCCTAGTATATCATGTGGACTGTATACACTATAGTAGTGGTCAGTTCTCTAGTATATCATGTGGACTGTATACACTATAGTAGTGGTCAGTTCCCTCATATATCATTTATACTGCATACATTGTAGTAGTGGTCAGTTCCCTAGTATATACTGTAACACCCCTTTACTTGGGGCTCTTTGACAAAGAACAGGGCCAGCTGCAGATAATGCAGAGACTCTGCTGCTTAGCTTTGGAATGGGGCACCACAGTGTAAAGAAATCACAACAATATTGTAGAGTCTAAACTGATTATACTATACATTATACAATGTGCACTGCTTATCTATACATTATCCTATGTGCACTGCATAGCTATACATTATCATATGTGCACTGCATAGCTATACATTATCATACGTGCAGTGACTATACTATGCATTCTCATACATGCACTCCTTATCTATACATTATCATATGTGCAGTGATTATACTATGCATTCTCATACATGCAGTGCTTATATATACATTTTCATATTTGCAGTGATTATACTATACAATGTCATACGTGCACTGATTATACTATGCATTCTCATACATGCAGTGCTTATATATACATTTTCATATGTGCAGTGATTATACTATACAATATCATACGTGCACTGATTATACTATACATTCTCATACATGCAGTGCTTATATATACATTTTCATATGTGCAGTGATTATACTACGCATTTTCATATGTGCACTGCTTATCTATACATTATCATATGTGCACTGCTTGTCTATGCATTTTCATATGGCCTTTAAAATTCCTGTGCTGGTCGGTTTTTCCCTATTTGATCAAGATCCATCACATCTTAATGAGCTGCTGGTCATTTACTGACCAGGACAGGCTCTTTGCTCAGGCACTCTGGGGTGGCTAATAGTTCCAAGAGTCGGTCTGGTGTTTGTTTATTTCCATGCCAGCTGCCATACCATTTAGATTCTGCTTCAGTTATTCTCTGCTGTGGGCAGCTTTGAAAGGCCCCTCAAATCATACCTTTTTAACTTTGTGTATCTGGACTACATTGTTAATTTGTTTGTTTTAACTTGATGAAACTTTATTTACTTATTTTATTTACTACTACACAAAATTTTCATTGGCATTGGTGCTGTTTATAAGACTTTATTTTTAATAATGTTTTTCTAACTTTATTTTTAATAATGTTTTTCTAACTTATTATTGTGTTACGCTTGGTTTTTAAGTAGCAAAGATGGTTTGATTTGATTTGGCCACTGCTCCATCATGGGGTAAATACATATTAATGACACAGGGCATACCTGATGATGACAAGATAATTCAACTGGGCTCAGGTAAAGGAAAGGAAGTTAAAACAAGTGAAAACAATCGAAGGCTGACATGGGATTATTTGAAGTAATGATGAGTGAAAGCCTATATCGTAGTGTTCGGTCAGTGAGTGATGTTTCTCATACTCTATATTAGCATCATCCATTCTTCCATCACCTTTTTATTTGGTAGTGCCTTATGTATGTCTGGGATGCTCATCACGTCATGCTGAATTGCTGTGTAGCTTGCACACACCTGCACATGCAGCTCTGCCATTGTTTTGTCACCTTGGCATCATTTAGCTGCCACACTTGTAGCAGCAGAGCATAGCCTGAGTCCCATTTCTTTCAGTCCCTGAAATTATCCCTCAACACTAGGCTGATTTTCTCTCTGCTAATGGTGTGGATGGTGGGGGGGGGGGTGGGGGGTGGGGGGCTTCTTCTCTGCTTCTCTTCTGCTATTCTATAATTGCACCTGTACTCTCCTGGATGGTGGTCTTGACGTTCTTACATATTCTCATACTTTTCTTTGAGTTTGCTGCTTGTATTCCAGCTCCTTGTCTGCTCACTGGGTAGAGCATTAAATGCTGTAACTGCATTGTATTTAGCCTGCCAGCACAAATGTAGCAAGTAATTTCAGATTTGCCATTATTTCCTCCTTCAGCAAAACTGCCATTTCTGCTATACTGTGTTATCCTAAATATATAGTTAAAGCTGCAGCACATACTATAATCCTTTAACAATATTGCACTACTATTACAGGAGTATATCATTGTGCACACGGGTGACTATGCGATAGCATACCTCTACCATTTTTTATTTTATTTGTTTGACACAGGGACAATAAATGCCTGAATCTAACAAATTGTTACCCCCTCAGAAATTAATGCTTCTTAAATTATTATTATTATTATATTTGCATATTGCATGCTTGACTGCACCCTGGCCTGCCAGCTGTTGGATTACTACAAATTGCATTCAAAGGATGGCTGCAGAATGACCTAGTGTGTATGCAGTTAGCCAGTAAGGATGAACACAGAATAGTTTACTGTGCATGGGGTTAGCCAATAGCTTTCACAGCACTTATTGCTCCATGTTGGAATACAAGCTGAAACCGTATAATGTAAAGCCTTTGAGTACAAGGTCCCAAGTATACTTTTGGCATTTAAGTACCTTCTTTTGGTTTTCTGTCTATGTAATTAGTTTGTTTGCTCTGCCCTCCCCCTGCCAGCCAACCAGCAGCCTTCTCCCTCTGTACTGTCATCCCTTCATTCTTTTTATTCCACTTATATATCTGATCAGCTCAGGTATGTGCAAATATTTGTCCAGTAGTAACAAACAAAAATAAATGTTCCACCAGATCCCAGATCTGAAATATATGAAAACAAACTGACGGGAGTTAACTGAGAAAAAAAGAACTGGCTGAAACCAACTGCATAGTATTGAAACAGAAAGTAAAAAATTCCACAGTTGCCATAACTGGACAGATCCACAATAATTTGATCTAAACTTCTCTGTGATACTTGCCAGTCCATGATTTTTTTTTCTTAGAAAAAAAATCTTGACTACAACTAAATACTGGATTATGTAGGACAAAAACCTTAGACTTTATCCCTCTGTGACAAGGACAGCAGCAAGTATGGATTAGTTAATATATAATTAAAACAAACCTTATTTTCATAGCATCTGTCCCATGACAAGAGGTCCTTTCACATTGTACTTACTCTAAACAACTGGCATTCACTGAAATAACATCTGAAAGTTGTAAGGAAGTAAACAAATTTTATTTTAGGCATACAGTACTTAATATCTTTATCTTGCAGAGCACAGGGTTTACTGTCGTTTGGTGTACGAGCCCATGATTACATGGAAATCTGATTATTCAAAAGACCAGAATGCATTAAGACCAGAATGTATAACTGATATAAATGCAAAACACTGGAGGACATAGCCCCCTCTAAAAGTGTTCTTGTTATTGCAGCAATAGTGGCTTTACTTCACTAACTTCTGGACAGTCTTGAATACTTGTAAACCACTGCTAAAGTAGTGAAAAAAAACAGCACCTTTTAAAATTGGAAAATATTTAGCATTCCTGTCTTAGACAGATGTGGAAGCATACCTCTTAGCCTCTTATCTCAAGAAATTTGGACATAGCCTAAAATACTAGGGGGATAAAGGCCCAAAAAATGGGGACAGATTTTAAATATTGCTCATAAAATGTTAGAAAGCTGCTAGAATAACAGGATTTGTGTTGGCATGCATTTTCTGAAGGATATGAAGTCAAACTGTATGTCATTATTTAGTGACTGCAATTCTCAGTGTTTTGCCAGAAAACTGCAAATTTTATGAGGAACGGACCAAAATATGAGGCAAAAATCTGGACATTCTGTGCAAGTCTGGACAGTTGAGAGGTATGAGTGGAAGTCAGATATTTAGCCTTAGATTTTATGGCTTAGAAGTTATGATTTTAGAATTTTCAGCAACTAGCTGCCTACAGCAGTGAATATACTATATAGCATAGTCCTTTTAAGCAGTTAGCTGCAGTAACGTTTATAAGGCAGATCTGGGTTTGATTCCCTGAACACATACCTTTAGTCTGTGTTACTGAACAAGACACTTAACTGAACAGAGGTCTCAGGAGAATTCATAGAACAGGTGATTTACATTTCTCTGCTGTGCATTATAAAACCTTAAATGTTAAAAAGTTGCAAAATGGGAAATAAGAAGCAAGATTTTAACACAAATTCTTTCTAAACCCTAAAAATGTCATCACTAGTGCAAAATATGTTGACAGAGCCATATTACAAAACAGGTTCTATGATACCACATTCACTTTTGAATTTGTCCAACTTGCTTTCTGTTCAGCTGTTCACTCAACGTGGCTGAAGTTAGAAGTGAATGTGGTGTTATAAGACCATTTTTATTCTATAATACTGACTGTAGAATTACAGTTTATTTTGAGGATTGGAAGCTGAAGAGACAGGAGAGACAATATGGTTGCTGTCATGGGGGTATGGTAAATGGTTGATGCCCCTAACATAAAATGTCACAGCATTCAACAATTTAGAGTTGTTTTTATACACCCACTCCCAGTTATCAGGTTCCCCCGCATCATATTAAACCATTTGCTCCTCCCACTAGGGCAAGACCTAGCATATCTATTCTCAACTCAGAGTGAGAGCTTGGCAACCTATTCATTCCTGACTCGGTTGAAATCCTATTGACCCATTCATTCTCCAGTGGAGACGATTGTCAGACACTGGCAAGCCATCATAATCATGAGCATCTACTCCCTCTGTCCTGTCCCCATCCATGCAGTGACTGGAGGACTGCGTTAATATGCAGCTCAGGGATCTGACTAAGATCGGAAATGCCTTACTGCTAGGCCAGCTCCTAACATTAGCATAGTCCACATCTCCATGGCCAGTAGCAGGGGTTGGTGGTGCAGTAAGCACACTGCCTTCCACCTCCCCCCAGATGAATTAGTTGGCATTGTCTTCTAATTCTCATCTTCCATCCAATATATGTGTCACTAATATTTCTGTAAACTTTTATTGCAATCTGTGCACCAACACAGTTGTTCAGCTGCCACAGGTACTTATTCTCATTCACTGGTGCTACTCGGCTATCCTGAATACCCCAAACTTACTTGAACCCATGCTTGGAGCCAGAAGTTCAGGCATGTCAGCAGGTCCTCTTTCCCATCCTTGGGAAGCAGTTCATGTTGGTTAACCCTGGTCTCTGCCAGGAAGATCCAATCATGTTGTGTGCTCGTACATCTGCCTCTGCCTCTTCTCCTCCACAACAGGTTCTCCTTTTCTCCCTGACAGCATCTCATATGCCCAAGCCACTTCTCAAACCACATTTATGAGATATTTCTGGACTTCCAGCTATTCAATCTTTTAATTTTTACATGCTGTTTTTTACCCTCCACAATGGCATGCTCATCTTCTGCTTTCTGGTGTCTGCATATACCACACATAGGAGTCTAAAGTTTGGGATTGTGGGTTTAACACCACAGAATGGGCATTTGACACCACAACATAAAATTTAGTGGATAATTGAGTTGTATATAGGAAACTTTGTAGGATGAATGACTGGTCATTTGCTATAACATTGATAAGACAGTGGCTAGACAACAGGGTACACTTGGTAGTCGTCACACTAAATGGAATCTATTCGGATGAAGGATGTTTGCGAGTAATGGTATCACTGTACAAATAAAGCTGCATAACCTCTGGAAGAAAATTATACATTTTTTCTGATGATACAACATGCAATAATATTTCTTACACAAAGAAGGATGAACAATTATTTAAAAATACTAGAAGAATGACCAAACATCTATCCATGCTAACTTATATTTATGCAATAGATCTAAGAAGCAAAAATGCAGAAAAATGGGCCAGGTACTTATTGAAGGTGGGAAGCAGTCGCAATAACTCTAGCAGAAGGAGGCCCTATCCCAGGCAGATAAATCAAATTATGTTAAGTTAGGCAAATACTGTAAGAAAGAAACACGGAAAGGTAATTGAAGAGCGTGATTATTACTTGTTTATTTATTACATTTTGATAATGAGGTATGTGGACTGGTTGTAAGACCCTTTTCAGCCACAACAAGGACATAAAGGGCAATAGATGAAGTAGCGAAGCAAATACATACATAAAGAAAATGTATAGTTTACATCAATACAGGAAGCATGCACAAAGCAAGTTTAGAGCACTTAGTAACAATATCAACAATCCAGGTTAAAAGGCAACAATGAAATTATGTGAATATACAGTTTATATCAACAGCGTGATCAAGCACAAAGACAGTTGAGAGTGCTTACTTACAATGTGTACATTGAAGGTCAGAACATCGATGCAGTAAGTGTGCACAAAGCCAGTTAAAGGACAATTGTTTGCACTAAATGCAGTTCAGAGTACAGGGTAACAGCGAAACAGTATGAATGTACAGTTCACATGAACACACAGAGTGTCGAGAAAGACACTTGAGAACATTTAATTTAAATATATCTCCCAGTCTGAAAAAAGAAACCTAAGATAAGGGCTAGGAACTCTGCCATTTTTAATAATTCAGTTATTGGTTCTTAAATATACTGCCCGGATGTCAGCAAAAAAAAAAAAAAAAACTTTGCCTGAAAGAAAATTAACTAGAAAGGTGGAGAGAAAACACTGACTAGAAAGAATCCTGCAGCTGTTAAGCAAAATGCAGTTCAACCCCCAGCTTTGGGAGAAGGCATGTCTTCCATTAAGAGAGGAAAAAAAGTCAAATGTGATCACATTGAAGGAGTATATCAACTCAAATAATAAAAGGCTGTAAAAAATGAAAGAAGCTTTAAACAGATATTCAAATGAACTTATAAAACTGCAAAAAACATGAGTCTGAAATGAAGAAAAGGCTGGCTGAGTATGAGACTTCTCAAGCAAAACTATTTCAAAATATGGTAGAATTAGAGGACAGAGCAATTAGGGAAAATCTGAGATTTTCTGTTGTACTGGAGAAACTAGAAGGAACAGACTATTAATTTTTTTGAAAGAACAAATAAGCAGTTGGACTGGAATTCCACAGCTGGAGGTGTTAATTGAAAGGGCACATCTTGTGCTTACTCCAATTCTGGTCATGAGAAAGCAGCCAAGACATTCATTAGTAAACATAAAATCTTACCAGCAGAAAGAGCTGATCTTTACAAAGCACTGGCAGATGGGCAAAATATTAAAGACTGGAGATGGCAGAGAATTTATGGAAAATGATTACTCCCTGTACATGAGGCAGAAGAGAAACGCATTTATTCTAGCAATCAAGAGGCAGTTGTGAGAGTCAAGCTGGTGTCTTCAGAATATTTATTTTCTGGAGGATAATCATTTTTTTGTGCAGAATAGGCTAAGAAGGAAATTTGAATGTTTTTCCAATAAAGGTGAGCTCTCAAGCAGAAGAGAGCTCTACTTCTGGTTTTTCTGATAATAAAGCTCACAGAGAGACTTTGCCAGTGAAACCTTTTCCAGTGTTCCAGAAGAGAATGCTTGAGAGACAGAGAAATGTACACGAGTTGACTAGATGAGCAGCTATACCTTGGAACTGATCTAATACAAAAACAAAAAAGCTGATAAAACCACACACACATACACACACACACACACACACACACACACACACACACACACACACACGGCTGCAAAGATTCCGACAAACCAGCTCCAGCAACCCAAAACTTGTTGATAAGTGCTTTCTTTTTATTTAATAATAAAACTTCATCAGATAAACATAAAATGGCCTGACAACATTTAAATACACTTTTAAAATATATGACCAACATTTTCAAATCATGTGAGCAACTTAAAATCATGTGACAGACAAACTCCTGTGCAAGTCCTAAGTCAAAGACAGTAAAAATCACAAAATTAAAAAAGTAAATATACACAACAGCAGCCCAAATACCAGAAAAGGTAGTTTTAAATTAATTTTTAAACAATTTAAAACCCTTGTCACTTTACTTGAATGCACACAAAACTATAGTTAGAAACATTTTGATAAAAAAACTTAATCATGAATGAATAAATAAATTAATAAATATGTCTGTAAACAACAGCAGTAGTGCCATCTTTGAAATGCTCCCAGTTTTAAAAGGCAACTGACAGAAATCTGTTCATTTATACCTGGCCAGGAATTTGCATTAAATATAAGTTGGCAATATAACTCATTTTCTTCTAGTTTAAGCTGTCAAGGGCCACCACATGTTATATTTTCTGTGACTGTGAACTTAAACTCATGATGTGGGTGTTCCATTGAATATTTTGCTAGGGCATTATTTAATTTTCTTTTTTTTATGTCTCTAAACTCTCTCTCTAAACTTGTGTTTGGGTTTCCCTATGCAGAAAACCGAACAGTGTTGGCAACATACCATATATACTACCCCGTTAGTTAAGCAGTTAAATGCCCCTTTTATATTAAATGTAAAATTCTTTATAATTACTTGTTCTCCCACCATAATGTAGGGGCAATTGGAGCAACAACCACAGCTGAACATACAATAGGTTTTATGACTGGTGTATACTGATGTCTTCTTAAGTCTACTTTCATGTTGTGGAAAAATAATGGAGAAGGTAATAATGGATAAGTTATTGTCAGAACTGGATAGGTTGGGACTTGAAACCATATATCAGCATGCATATGTTGAAAATAGATCTACTACCACCTGTAATATGATGTTTTATAACAATATAATAACAGCTATGAATGAAAAATTGTGCTGTGATGTGATTTATATAGATTTAACTTCAGCATTTGACAGGGTCATGCACAAAACACTGATCAATAAATTAGTACAACTAGGTATTGATGTGCTGTTGATAAGATGAATAGCTGCATGCCTTACAAATAGGACATGGCAAGTATCACACACCAACTGGAAAGGTGAAATCCTTGGTTGCAGTCAAGGTGTCCCACAGGGCTCTGTACTAGGCCCTTACTTGTTTAGAGTGCATCTTTCAGACCTTAATTTTTCATCTGATGTGTTCTACAGTCTATATGATGATGACCTGAAATTGGGTAAACAGATAACAAATGTTACAGATAAGGCATGTCTGCAAAATAATTTGACTAAATTGACCATTTGGGCACAGGAGAATAATATGTTTATAAATACATCAAAAACTAAGCATATGAGATTTGGGAGACATAAACTGAAAGGTGAATATTTAATACAGCACACAGTGATTGAAACTGTAGACTCATTTAAGGACCTGGGTATATGGGTAGATTCAGCTATGAATTTTTCTAATCATATCAACCAATTGGCTAATGATAGTTGTAGAACTATAGGTTGTATAAAAAGATTTATAAAGTCTAGGAAATCAAACATAATGAAGTCATTGTTTGTAAGTTATATTAGACCCAAATTTGAGTATGGAATAACAATATGGAAACCCTATAGAAAAACAAGCATGAATAAACTGGAAAGAGTTCAGTGGAAAAATACTAAGGGCATCCATGGATGTGAAAATCTAAGTTATTATGAAAGACTAAAATATCTTAACTTGTACAGTGTCTCTTACAGATATTTAAGAGGAGATCTTATTCTGGTATATAGGGCATTTAGGGACACCTACCTCTGGAAATGTTTGGGGTTATCAAAAAGTACTAGAGAATCATCAGATAACCTATGTAGAAGATTCTATAGGAATGAGAAGTGTACTAATTGGTTCTCTGACAGAGTAGATGATGCATGGAACAGACTACCAAATTACATTAAAGCAAGTACTAGTTTAGATATTTTTAAGAACAGCCTGGACATTTATTATTGGAACAAGTGTTTTGGCATATTGGTAAGCTAAAAGGGCTTTAATGCCCGTGCTTGAAACATTTGTATGTATGTATGTATGTATATATGTATGTTTTACTAGGGTGTTCAAGTATATTTTTAAGGTTACAGCCCCTTCTATATGTAATGCGTGGTGTCCCCCAACCTTTTCAATAATATACCAAATGAAAACAGTCCTTGAACCAAATAAGGAATCGGATGTAAAAACCAGAGAATACAAGAAAAAGAAAAATAATCTGGCTCCACACAGCAGTGAAAATCAATATGTCTTTTATTGTAGTAAGGTAAGCACTTTCTCGGAATAACATCCGCTTCATCAGACCAACAAAGATAGAATAACAGTTACATTTTTAAACACTAAAACATCCAATCAAAAATCAGATAAAATGTGCATCATAGCCAAATGCCTTGTGATAAAATACATCTGTAGAATATATAGATATTTAAAAAATTGGTCTTTTCAATAATATGCCTGTCTTCCCTTGAAATAGCCCAGTTTTTCTGAATTATGCTCCTAATGGTCATACTATCTATGTTATAGTTTGTGATAAATCAGCTAGTAAACTCATTATTTTGCACAGTGTGATGTATAGATGTGAAGGAGGTGCATTCACCAGTAGGCATAGTATTGTTGACCATAAGTTCACCTATTTGTACTACACCTACTGATGTTTCATGATGACTTAAATCGGGCTTGAAAAACCTCTCTCTTTTGTTTATTACTTCATACTTGACTTGGTTAACAAATGCATGGGAATAATCTCTAGCCAGGAACATGCCCTTAATTTTCTCACATTCATCTAAAAAAATTGTCAACCCCTAACACCATTTGTGCTACTCTTACAAAATGGCCCTTGACCACAGTGTGTTTTTGGTGGGGGGGGGGTGTAAACTTGAATAATGCAGATATGTGTTACAGAACATGGGTTTATAGTAAATCTGAGCATAAAATTCACCTCTATCATTGTCTTTAGATAGGAGAATGTCTAGACAAGAAATAGATTCACTAGCCTCAAATGTAAACTTCACAAAATTAGTGGTCATATTAATGTAATCAAAAAACCTTTAAATCTGTCAAAATCTTTATTTCGTACAATAAAAATGTAATTCAAAAAATGGGTATACAGCATACAATTTTTCATGAACTCTGAATTGAACACAGAATTGTATTTCATGCTGTTACAAGATTAACAAAATGTCTGGCACATGTGAATACCATTCCTACACTTATGCATTGATTGTACTATTCATGTTTCAACAATATAAAATTATTGTTTAACACAATTTCAATTAGAGTTTCATAGGTGTTTACATTTTTCTGGCTTTTATCTTTGCATATCAGGTATTCAGAAAACCATTCAATATTTTGCTTATGAGGGATCATGGTATACAAGTCCTGAACATCTACAGGTATAAGTAAACAATTTCTATTGAACTCAAGAAGATTTATTTTCCCCAAAAAGTCCAAGGATCTTTACAAATTTGTTTTTCTTGGGTAACCAAATGTTTTCATTTTTCATCAAGAAACTTAGCACATGAGTGTGTTATCGAACCTCTGGCATCTATGATCGGTCTCATTGGTGGCTCCTCAATATTTTTATGAATTTTTGGGATGCCAAAGATTGAGGGAAAAATAGGTGCCATGGAGTTTAAGTAGTTGTATTTGTTCAGGACAATTTGTTTACCTATAAATAAATCATTAAGGGTGTCCCTCTCTTTTTTGTAGGCTGTATTAAGTTCATTCAGTTACATCTTGCAGTAGGTAGCTCTAGAAAGCATATTAAGCATTTTTTTTTGTTTATAGTCATGTGCTTTCATCATCACCAGACCGCCATCTTTGTCTGGTTTCATCAACCTTAAGTTTTGGTTACTTAGTTTTCTTAGTTTTTTTCTCATCAGGTAGTAGGTTGACATTTAAGAATGATTTTTGTTTGTTGTTCTTCAGTAGTGCCTGAAAATCCAGTTCACATATCTTTTCAAAACACTGAATCATGGGATTAACTGGAGGGTTGAACATGCTACACACACTGAGAGTATTTGAGATATTAGTAGGGGTGTCAAACAAAATACTCAAGTTCAGTTTTCTAATAAATAGTTTAAAATCTATTATAAATTTTGCCATATTAGTACATTCATTAGGGATATAGGTGAGTCGCACACAAACAAGTTTGTATACCCTGAGATTAAATGGTAAGCAGAATAATTGCATATGGTGAAATCCCCCTTACTGTTGATAATCAAAGCACATGAGGAACCACTGAAACTCAAAGAGGAGGTCTCACAATTTACCTCCGGTTGTTGCATTTGAATTTCTAGTTCTGCCACTGTGTCTGACCTCTCTGGGGAAGCTTTGTCTAAAATCGCTGATTCTGATAGTTGTGATGTTGCTTTGCCTGGATTCTTTCTGACTGGTGAGGTAAAGGGGGTTCTAAAGGAAGATTCTCAGTATTGTTGGTAACATTGTTTTGGTTATGCACTGGTGAAGCACTTTCCATGAAATCACATGGGTCTTCATTAACTGTAGAACCCTGATAGGTTGCAAATCTATGGCCCCATGCCTGAGAATCTGGGGGGGGGGGTCAGGGTATGCTGTGTGGTTAAGACAGGCTAACTGTATCTCTTTCCAGTGAACTGAACCAGAGTCTGTAGGTGGGAGATGGAGATGAAGACCAGAAACACAGAAATTAGTGAATAAATGTGAAGTTACAAAGTAACAATCACAATGGGAATATGGCTGTACAAGAAAAAAGTAGAAGGAATGGACTTTTGTTGACTTTGTTAAACTTGTGAGGGACAGAAAGGCATTTGACTCACTTACTTTCATTAATGTTTGGAAGGACACAACAGGAGAAGGAAAGAAGAAGGAAAAGGCTAAGTGTAAGTGAAACAGTTTCTGTTCTTAACAGTATTTCTATAAAATGTTTCATGATACAAATTACATGTTGTATGGTAGGGCATTTTCATTTATTGCTGCATATAGGTTCATAGGTAGATACTAGGCTATTGGCCCTAGGGCCTATACAAGCCTAGCCAAAAAGGTACCCTGGCTTTCGCAACCCAAGAAAATTATTTTCCTGTGCCCCTGTCAAGCAGAACCACCTCACAAAGAGGATTACTGGCCTCAAACAGATGCCTTACACAGACCGTCTCAAAAACCTCCAGCTTTACTCCTTCGCATATCGCCTACTCAGAGGAGATCTCTGCCTAACATACAAAGCTATATCAAACCCAGAGCTGTTGGACATGCTCCACTTAAAGAAATCCAAATCCCTCCGAGCTACATGTTCTAGGGACCTAAACCTTGTCACCACAATAAACAGAACATGCTGGAGGGATAGATTCCTGTCCCAGAGACTTCCCATACTCTGGAACAGACTACCTATCTATGTCAAACAGAGCTCCTCATTAGCACATTCCAAGAAAAATCTTGATGATTGGATGGGTAATAGGAAATTCACCTCGGGGATCACTTCTGTGGTTCTGCTTGACAGATAAAGATACTCAAGTAAACAGATGCCTTTTCACCTTTTTTTTTCTTTCATTCCTAATTTTAGTATTAGAAAATGTAGGCATTACAATGCAAAAAGAGGAAAAAAGGCTGGGCAAAAGCATAACTAAGTCAATAGGCTGTAATTTTGGGTTGTTGAGGTAGAGAGTGAGATGTAAATTTACACAGATCATAATATATGCAGAGAATTGATATGCTTTTTCTTACTTTTGCATAGGTGAATAACTGGATTAAGACCTTTGGCTAAATCCAATAACACATTTTAAGTGGCAAACAAGTAAATAAGAGAAAACTGAATGCAATGAAAAGGTTTCTTTTAGCAATAAATATTCAGCATATGTTTAAGAGCCTGCAGGTGAGGGCTACAATTTTTTTCTTTTTCTCTTATATTTCCATGGAGAAAAGCTGATTACAGGGCAATAAAAAGCCATAAACATGGTTTCTTTAGGCGTGAAAGTTAATGTTTCCTGAATGCATGCAAATTGTTTTTCACATCTGGGGAATAACAACAACAACAAAAAAAGAAACAAACACCAGTTAGTGTAAGTAGAAGAACAGGAAGTAATATGCATCTTAGCATGGATAACCTTAAATTTAGGTCAGATATTCCCTGTGCCTGCAGCTGTCTATTTAGAACAATTGTTTCTACTAGCAGGGTCAAATGTCATTATAGGAAGATGTACATAATCTTGTGTGTTTGTAATAAGTTGATAAATTATGTGAATGATGTGTCTGTGTGTGTGTTTGTTATTATATGTGTTTATGTGGGTGTGTTTTTTGTTTGAGGGTTTTCATTATAACAAAAAGTCTTGTAAAAAGTGACATAGGTTCAAATGGAGATGACAAGAAACAACTGTATAAAAGATCAACCTGCTGAACATTAATGGGTGCTTATAATATGCCAAGGCTTGAGGTAGATGAGGCACTATGATTAACAGTTAAGATGGGAGGAGATGAGATAAAAATGTTGACCAATCTGCAGGAAAGTCTCCAGGAATAGATGGTATTCCTGTGGTAGATTGGAAGGTAAAATGGAAGAAAGTGATAAATATCTGGAAGGATTTTAGTAGTATTTTAAAAGGAGGGGACGCACCAACATCCTAGAAAGAAATGGTGGTGGCTGTAATACCTAAAGAGTGCAAAGACCCATCAGATCCAGCTTTTATATAGGCCCATTTCAATTTTAAACAATTATTATAAAGTGCTTGTCTATAATGGCTACCCAAATTTCAAAGCTGCTACCAAAATTGATCAATATGGATCAATGTGAGTATTGTGGCTGGGAGAAAAACATTTGACAACATTAGTAGAGTAATGACGATCCACTAGGAAGTAGAATGTAATAAAATACTGCCATTGTTGGTGAGTGTTGATGCTGAGAAAGCATTTGATGGAGTAAGTTGGGATTTTATGAGTAGGGCAATGCATTACCCGATATATTAATAAGGTTACTTAGGAAGATATATGATGGATTGAAGATGAAGATCAAAATGGTAGGATTCCTCTCTAATAATTTGTGTCAAAACAGGTGAATCAGGCAGAGGGGCATCCTCTTTGTCCTTTGTTATTTGTGTTATATTTAGAACCATTGACAAAGAAAGTAAGGGACTCGGAAATTCAAGGATATAATTGGTATGGTAATCATGAAAAGTTAGCTTTATTTGCAGAAAATATTACTTCATACATGATAAAATCAGAAAATGACATATCAGTGCTGTGGAACATTCTGAGACAGTTTATTTTTTTTTTCCTGGATATAAAATTAATTAAGAAAAAACAAAGGCTACTGCTGTAAACTATCTCCCCAAACGTGACGTAGTTCAGCAATACTCACATTTATGGGTGCATGATAAAATGAAGTATTTAGGACTATCGGTTAAAAAGTCTTCTGTTATGGCAGCTAAGGATATGTGGGAAGAGACTAAACAAAAGATAATACAAAAACTGATAAAAATGGAAGTTCTTGTCTATGGATATGGATAGCAAGATACAAGCAGTAAAATGTTTTTAGCCCCTTTAGTTTTATTCACAGGTCAGGCATACTTTTATCAACAAGAGGAGAAATTGTAGATAGTAATTAATAAAGAATTGAAGGATTTTTTCTGAGACTGGAAGAGGGCAAGAGTCAAGTGGGATAAGATGATCCTTCCAATATAACAAGGTGGTTTAGGACTACCTGATTTGAAGGGATATTAAAGAGCTTCATAGTTAAGGCTCTTACACGTAACATAAGCAGAAAGCTACAATTCAAAGTGGAAAGAAATGATGACTAAGCAGGGAGAAAATTCAAGAAATAAGGAGAGAATGGGGTTCTGAATGCATACCCATAAAGAGAACAACAACAGTCATACAAAATGTATTCATAAAGTAGCAGAAGGTATTGTGAGAACTAAGTTAACATGGGAATGGAGAAATGAGATTATTCCTGTAGGGATGACTGCATTTAGGGGTACAGAGAATAGGTAAGAGGTGGTTGCACTTTACTGGCAAAGGAACCAAAGTATTGGGAACAAATAGACAGCGAAAGGGAGGAGGCCAAGAATGCATTTGGACTACAGGTTCGAGACTGCCTTCTTATCAAGAATTGATATCAGAGTATAGTCAGAGTGAAAGGAATATGGGAATCTGAAGTGAAAGACCTGCTTTGGTAGAGTTTTTAGCTGAATCTAGCACAGACGTTGCTGTTAAAGAAGGGATAATTAGTTGTGCATATACAATTTCATGATGACTATAAGAATCAATCAGAAGAGGTTAAAAAACATCGGGAAGAGAGATTGGATAAGCTGTTTGCAAGGAAACAATGGCAGGACATTTGTATGGCTCCTAAATATGCAACATCTAAATTATTTAAGATTTTTGCTTGGATGTGCTTGCCTAGGTATTTTTGTACTCCAAGAGGACTCCAAAGAATTTTTCTTCTGGTAGATGGTAATTGTTGGAGATGTGATGGGGAAGAATGAGGTAATTGGGAACTTATTTTTGGGAAGTGTAGTGAGTTAGCAGACTTTCAAATTTCCCTACAGACTACTGTGACAGAAATACTGGGTGAGGAAATGGATGTAACTAAGGAATATTTTTTGAGCTGGCATACAAGATCTGAATTGTCTAGACATAGTAAGGCCTAGTTAACTTTGATTTCAGTTTTCTAGTAATTGCCTTTGGGTGGCCACCTGATTTAAAGTCTAAACCAACAGCACTTGAAGTAGTGGATACTGTAACAGAGATAAAATAACTGGAAGTGGGATCCTTAGAAAAGGGTAGGAGCAAATTACATAGAAGAAAATGGAAATTGTGGGAACAATACATCTATAAAAATGTTTTGGCTGAGGAATGATGTTTAAGGAAAGGCAGGAACTGACCAATTTATGTAATCTTTGATTGATTTATTGTGCAAAAGAAGATATATTGTGCAAAAGAAGATATGTGATGTATAATGTTTGTAACTGTGAACAAGTTAATATGGTTTGCTTTCTTTTATAGAAATATGTTTGCCTATGTCACCAATGATAATTCAATATATACATGTAAAGAGGTATGAGTAGTGGAACAAACACAAAAATAATGGGACATCTATTAAATCTCATGTCACTTAAACCAAAGCAAACAGATGAGATGTTTTTACATGGATTTGTCTGATGAAAATACCACCACTACACCTCCATGCACCCTCATAAATAGTGTAGCTAACTCCAAGGTCATTATGGCTAGAGTGAATGGAGAAGCATTGATCAATGAATTTCTCATCATCTTCCTTGTTCGAGTCAAGCACCCACTCCACCTAGTTACTTGCACGGTACTAGCTGACATAACATACTTTAGTGCACTGGTGTACTGAATCTGTCTGACCTTGTACTTTCCAACTGTCTCATATCTTCTTATTGTATTGAACATACATCTTCAGCCAGTATTGTTACATTTCAGCTCCAGTGCAAGCCAAGACAGCATTGGCATTAATAAATGCATGATTACTTCATACTTGGATCTAAGGCATTTCATTAAAAAAAGAATCATTTAATTTATTTTTTTGTGAACTGAACCTGCCATGTAAGAGTTTCAGCCTCCAAACCCCCTCAGTTTATGTAACCAAGTCTGAGGTCACACCAGTTAATGGAAGGGGGTTGTAAACCCTTTTTAAAATCAACAGAAGGACTTTATGAAGTTTAAGATTCTGTACTTTTTTCAAGCATACTTTTGTACAATACAAATAATACTATTTGTATTGCAAAGATAATATAAAGAGCTAATAGTTTCAGCAGGTCAGGAATGTAGTTTGCATATACTTAAAAGTTAAATACGTTTCAGTAATAGGTATGCAGGTAATAATGATCATTATTTATTAATGTGAAATTGTCACTTTCTACCACAACACATATACACCCAAAAAATAATAAAAAATCTAGTGATATTTAGATCATAATTCATTACAGAGCTGAAGAAGTCTATATTGAATTGACAAATGCGCTTATCCAAGTATAAAAGTATTTATGCATTTTAATTTATTTTTGTAATACAAAGTGATTTTTATATTAATGGGTTCTGTTTTATTTTGGCTGTAGGTAGTTTGTTTTTAAATACCGCAATAACAACCAGTCACTGTCTAATGTACTGCTGTCTCGTTCTTGCCTATGTCATCAGACTAGGCTGTGACTACTAATATAGTAAGCCACAAATAAAGACAAATATAGATAGATAGATAGATAGATAGATAGATAGATAGATAGATAATTAGCAGTCTAGCACTTTGACAACACCATGCTTTCAAGGACCCTGATAAACTGCTAACACCCCTCCTTCCTTATTTTTTACCTTAATGACCTCTCCTTCCTCATCTTCACGCATGCCACTCCATGCTTTCTTTTGTCCTAACTCTTAACACATCCATCTAGTTTGCTACCACCTGCCATAAACCCCCAAACTTTAAAAGAAATTCTGGCTTGCTTATGAAGTCTTCTGACAGTCTCCTTCACATCTCAGTCAGGCTTCCATGTCTTTCATTTATCTTCTCTTTCACATGACATCACATCTGTTTTCTCAGCCCTTCCTACTGTCACGTCTCATGTATCAAATATGACAATGAGTATTTGTTCAAGTCATTTATTACACACAAACACATTAGGAACTGGAACATATACTTCAAACTTCATAAGCTTGCTGACTGACTTGTTACTTCAAACACACTCAAATGAGCATTTCCATTCATGCCTGCACTGATCATGCACGTGCTCAGTAACTTACATGCACATGCTATCTAGCTACAGTGGCTGACTAGGTACAATACACACAGTGATCTACATCCTCCCTCTTTGATTTGTTCAACATGCAGTAGGAGAACAAGACACTTTTTACAAGCTAGATATCACATCAACATTTAACAATAAATCAATTCAAGTCTGAGTCACTATGTATTTCAGATTGGGTTTGGAAATTCTACCCAATCTGGTCATATAAAAAACTTTGACTGGGTTTAGCAACAGGGACAGTCTGGGGATTCTTTTACAATTGGAACTTTGGGGATTACATCAGGATTACTTGAAGAAAGTACACTGTCCTTTGGAATTCGAACAAGTGTAGCGTAACTCTGAGAAACAGAGTCATTGGCACAGGAGATCTGTTGCGCCACTGGTTCAGAGACTGTTAGCATGTCTTTGATTCCTCCTGAAATCCATTCCTTCAGATTGTACGATGTAAGATCTTGGTTCATCACAAATATTGTTGACCATTCCATTTGAAAATATCATTAGCAACCTTTGACCATTGTAATTCTATAATCTTTTATAGCGGAAGTCATTCTTTTTGTTGGTGCAATCTAGTGCTGTTGCAAACTGAACATGCTAGAGTTTCCTTCTCTATATCTTTTTATGTAGAAGGCCAGAATACTATGTTTCTCACCCTTCTTTTGGTTGAATGAGTCCCGAGCGATGATGATGCCAAATCTTGATATATTCCTGTTGTAATGTTGAAGGAATTACCACGTTTGGACCTTTCATGATGATTCCATCTTCCATCATGAGCTCATCTCTCTATGAAAAATACTTCTATATGTCCAGTGGTAAACTGATTTGTCTTGCTGGCCATCCTTGACTGAAAACATATTTTTCAACTTCTGAAAAATTGGGTATGAAATTGTATGATTTCTGAGTTCATCAAGACACGAGGAGGAAAATTTTCTGACTTCTCTGACTTCAAGGTCTGGTTTCTCATTGTCATGTTGTTGTTTACCGTTTTACTATTAAAGTAAAGTACAGTTGTGTAAGATGAACTTACTAATAGTAGATGCTCAAGTGATCATTGCTGCAGTAGCATTATTAATATGGGTTATATCCTGCCAAGAATATAACACCTGGTCAACTTCCAAAGCTTCAGGACACCTTCTACGCACCCAAACTGTCAAGCAGCAAATGCATAATACTCCAGTTTCTCAGTTTTTCTATTATTTTCTTTAGTCTCTTCCCACATATCCTTAGCTGCCATAACATAAACCTTTTTAAGTCACACTCCTAAATACTTCATGTTATCATGTCCCCATAAATATGGGTAATGCTGAACCAATTCATGTTTAGGTACATAAAACAAAGGCTAGAGATGTAAATTATCTTCATTAATTTTGTATCCTGTGAAGATTTAAAATTGTTGCAAAATGTTTCACAACACTGAGATGTACTTTTCTGGATTTATCAATTACAAAATAATATCATCTGCAAATAAAGCCACCTCTTCTTGATTATCATACCAATTATATCCTTGTATTTATGAGTCCCTTATTTTCTTTGCCAATGGCTCTAAATATAAAGCAAATAACAAAGGGGAAAGAGGACACACATGCCTGGTTCCTCTGTTCAAAAACAGCTTATCTGAGAGGAACCCTCCCACTTTAATTCTTGCCTTTGATCCTTCATATATCCTTCTATTTAACCTTTTTATTGTAACAGGGAATACAAATGCTTCCAATGCCCAACTCATTATGCATTACAGTATTTTGAATGTGCATTTCCAACTTTTGTGTTACATGCATATACTAATGCTTGGTGGGCTGATCTTCTTTTGTATAGCTGTTTCTTCTCATCTCCATTTGAACCTATCTCATATTTTCAAAGATTTTTTTGTTTTAATGAAAACCCTCAAACAAACAAAAAAAAATACAAAATACCCCATCCCCTATTAACTTGGGAACAAACACACAAAACTATGTACATCTTCGAAACATGACATTTAACCCTTCAGAAGGGATCAGTTGTCCCAAGCTGATAGTGGCACCTACATGCATTATCTAACCTACAATTAAGTTTACCCATGCTAGAGCCTGTGCTCTTTATACTGAGTGATGAATATTCTTTTCTTATCTGCCTTCCCTCCCAGATAGGAAAACAGCTTGTATGCTTTCCAAAAACATTAACTTTTAGTCCTAAGAAAAAGTGCATTGGCTATTTTTAAATAAAAATAAATTATACACTGTTCTATTCACTGCATTCAAGTATTAATGTTGCTAGGAAGTCTGTTGCCTCTTATTCACTTCCCATAACTTCAAATTTATTTTTTTCACTAAACTGCTTGCCATTGTCCCTTTATATTTTGCATTTCCTACAGCAAAGAATACTCAGAATTCCCAAGATTAACTGGTTGAGAAAGGCTTGTCTCCACGGAAATGTACTCAGCAGTAATCCTTTGTAAATTTCCCTCATAAAAGAATGCACAGCTGCCCTCAGCTGCAGACATCTTGACTCCACTGAACATTTGCCAGTGGAAAACAAACAAGCTAATGTCTTTGCGGTTGAAAGAAGCTTCAGATTTTCATGGCTTTCATCATTTTGTCTTATTTTTAAAGCCAACCTGCTTACAAAAACACCTGTTTACAGTTAAGCCAAATGTAGTAATCTAGACATTCATCCTTGTAAATTAGAAAGAGAAAATACCCTAATTCGAAATATAATATAATCAGTGTACTTTTACATACCAACCCCACCCCAGCAGCCCAAGATCATATCGTTTAAACATTAAATGTGCTTTTGTCTAGCCTTTTATCTCTTGTTATACTGTAAAACCTATATTTTACAACTAAAAATACTTGTTTACTTTAATATCTTTAACACAGACAATTACTGAAAAGACTTCCCCCACATTTAAAATACCCCTGACTACACACTACACAAAACTGTTTTACTGTATATAATGTGGAGTTTATATTATGAAATGTTTTATACAAATACTAATATGAACAAAAATTGTTTTACTTACAGTTAGTTTCCCCCCTTTTCTTGGCCTTCTAAACACTAATGATAACAGTAGGGTATATGCTTTACAGTCCACCCACAAGTTTAACAAAGTCAACAAAAGTCCAGTGTTCTTCAGCCACTTTTTCTTGCCCCTATGTTTCTGTGTATGGGTATAGGTTCATAGGTTCATACTAGGCTATCTGCCCGAGGGCATTTACAAGCCTAGCCCATAGTTTTGTGGCTTACGCCACCCCTTTAGTATGGGGAACTATACCCATTATTTTGCTGTGCCTCTGTTGAGCAGTGACACTGAGGTAATCCTTGGGGTATATCTGCGATCTCCCATCCATTGGTCAAGATTTCTCTTGAACAAGGCCAGCGAGGTGCTCTGCCTCACATATACCGGGATTTTATTCCACAGCATAGGGAGTCTTTGGGTGATGAATCTATCCCTCCAGCACGTCCTATTAATAGCCGTGTCGAGATTTAAGTCTCCGCCCTTGTGGCTCTGACGGATCTAGATTTTTGAGGTGAAGCATATTCATCAAATCTGGGTTTGACATGGCCTTGTATGTTAGGCAAAGGTCACCTCTGAGCAAGCGGTAGCGACTGAATAGAGCTGGAGTTCTTTCAGTCGGGCAGCATAGGACAGATGTTTGAGACCCTTTATCCTTTTGGTGAGGAACTTTTGTGGCCTCTCCAGCTGCTGCAAGTGTCGGGTCAGATACATTCGAATGGGGCATTGTACTCAATCATTGGTCTGATGAGTGATGAGTATAGGGAGACTATGACCTCCCTTGATCTAGATGAGAATCCCTTCATGATAAGGTGGGCAATGTAGAAGGTCTTCCTAACTACTTTAGCTACATGGGTGTCGAATGACAGACTACTATCAACCTGGGTCCCCAAGTCCCTGATAACTTCTTCTGTACTCAGTGGATTGCCACCTATTTGGTAGCTAGGGGTAACCTTGTTTTTCCCGAAGGGTATGACTATGCATTTTTGGCATTTAACTTTAGGCCATGGCTCTGGCACCAGTTATCCGTTTCTGTGAGACCCTTCTGAAGGATATCTGTGTCAGATGTGTTTTCTACTATGGCCCAGTTTGCAGTCATCTGCAAACTTTGTCAGCCATAACCCTCCTGTGTTTGCTTGTACTTGGAAAAGTAGATGCCAAACAAGAGTGGGCCCAGGACTGAGCCCTGTGGTACACCACTTGTGACAGGCTTTGAGTCTGACATGGCGCCAGCAACTCTGACCCTGTGGGTTCTGTCACTCAGCCAGTTTGCAACCCATCTTGTGATGTATGGGTTAACATTTAAGCTGATGAGTTTTTCAATGATACCCGAGTGGGGTATTGTATCAAAGGCCTTTGCCAGATCGAGGTAGGCTGTATGGACTGCCTTTCCCTCATCAATGGCTTTGGTGACTGTTTCGAAAAAGTCAACCAAGTTTAGAAGGCATGATCTGCCTTTGACAAAGCCAAACTGGGATGGATCCAAAGTCTGCAAATTCCCTATGTCTTTATTTATGAGGTCCATTATGATCCTCTCCATGGCTTTGCAGATAAGACTTGTCAAGCTAATGGGCCGGTAATTTCCAGGGTCGGTGGAGGCACCGCCTTTGTGAAGTGGGACCACAGTTGCAGTGCACCACTCCTGGGCGTATCCAGAGGTAAGACTATGATTAAACAGCTGTCCTAGCTGTGGGTTTAATTCCTCGTTGAGTTAAGTGGAGCACACAGCCGGGGACACCATCAGGTCCCATGGATGCTGTGTTTTTGCTTTGGAGAGAGCAGTTCTCACTTGGGCGTTGGAGATGTTTGGGGGCTGCAATCGCTTGGTATAGATATCTCTCCTTTTTGCCCGGGGGAGAAGTTTGCACTGAACCTGTCAGCCAGTATGTTGGCAATGTCTGTAGGATCAGTAATCTTCACATCATTTTGAACTAGTTCTGAGCATATCTGGGAGTTTCCTCCCAGGTTTCTAACATAGCTAAAGAAGGCCTTATGATTGTCTTTTGAGTCTTTAGCTATTTTTCTCTCAAAATTTGCTTTGGATGATTTTATGAGAGCTCTTAGTTTTTTACTTATAGTGATCAAGGGTGTCTTATCTTTTAAGGATTTTGCTCTATCTTGTAGTAGCTTCCTCCTTTTGTTGTAGAGTTTGTTTATGGCTGGGGTCCACCAGAGTGGACGCTTGCCTTTGGTACAAAGAGTCTTTGTTTTGCTTGGGATTGCCTTATCCATGCAGTCCTGCAGGTGCTGGTAGAAGGCATTTGTAAGTGATTCAGCGGCTTGAGTACTGTTTTCCGTCGGTTCGGGGGTCTTAAAGGAGACCACACTAGTCTTTAGAAGTGTGAAGTCGGCTTTCGAGAAGTTCTTTACCGTGGTCTTTTTTATTTCAGGTGGGGGTGGGATGAGGACCTCCAGCGAGATTAGTTTGTGATCTGATCTCACCAGTGAGGGGTATACTTCCGGTGTTGAACATTGTGCTCCCATGTTCGTGATGATGAGATCAAGTATGTTTTCTCCTCTTGTGGGATGGTGACTAGTTGTTCCATGGCATTTGAGTTTATGAATTCCAGGAACTTTTGGGCTAGGGTGTTTGGGCTTGAGTAGTGTTCCCAGTCTATATTAGGGTAATTGAAGTCACCTAGTATGATGGTGTTTGGTGATACATTTATCCCTCTAGTGTTTTCAGGAAGGCCATGTGAGGTTCCTGAGTTTGTGAGGGTGGCCTGTAACATGCTACAATTTGCAGAGCAGTCTTGCCTATGGTTAATTGCACCTGGATGGTCTCCGATGCATCGTGCGTTGCCACCAGTCTTGAGGTGTGGGTGTCTTTGATGAATATGGATACCCCTCCTTTCTTGGTATTGTCCGGATTTTGGGGCCGGAACGCATGATAAGAGGTAAAACCTGATAGTGCTGGGGTGCTCTCAGGAGCCTTGAACCAGGTTTCTGTCACTGCACAGACATCGATGTTCTCCATACTGAGAAGGGCCTCGAGTGCGTGCATTTTGAGATTTAGACTTCTGGCATTGAGCAGCATTACCCTTAGTTTTTTCCTTTTTGTGTTCTAGGGTGGTAGGTTTAGAATTTGAGCCTTGCCTAAAAAGGCACTATGGGGTGGCAAGAGCCTTTGCCAATATCCGAAATCCCAGGGGTGACAGGTGCAAGCCGTCCCTTGCGAAGCAGCGTGGCTTGTCCAGCATGTCATCCCAGGCAGACAGACATTGGATCCCCTTTGAATGACACCAGAGTTTAAGCCAATTGTTAAAGCTGATCATCTTATCTCTGTATTGTGGCATCATTCTTGGTGAAGGTAGGATACTGCTCAAGGTCAGGGTCATACCTGCCTGGGCTACATAATCAGAGAGCTCCTCAATGTCTCTTTTCATGTAGTCCAAGGAGGTACGTATCAGGTCGTTTACACCAGCGTGGACAATGACTGAGTCATATTTGTACCTGCTGTTGAGAGACCTGAGTGCTTGCGTTATGTGGCGGATTCTAGCGCCCGACAGGCAGCTTACTGTGACCTTCTCCTTACTCAGTCTGGTGAGCGGGACGTCAGTGTGTCTGACTATGGAGTCACCAATGACTAGTGTGTCTGGCATTGTGTTTGGCCTTAAGGGCTGTGACTGTTTGACACTCTGACTGTGAGGTCTATGTGTTGCAGGTGTTGTGTTCTGAGGTGGTGGTTGTTTGGGTGTCTGCTTTGGTGGCCTCTGCTGTTTTGGTAGATTTTTGATCAGAGCCTGCGAGTATGTCTTTGTGTGTTTATGTGTATGATTTGAGGTTGTGATGGTACTATGTGAGACTGGGTCTATAGTGTGTGTGGTAACCTTCTCCTCCTGACTGGTCTTGCCAGTCCTATGTTGAGAGAGCTCAGCCTCCAGTTTGGCCGTATAGTTGCATCTCTCGCATGTATTTGTGTTTTGTGGGAGGAGGAGAGGGTTGTCTGTGTACATGAGGCAATTGTAACATTGCCTCAATATTCCCAGGTTCACCAGCTGAGCAGGAGAGGACACTAGCAACTGATCCCTCGACATGCTAGAAGGACTAGACAAAAAAACTTTAAAAGAGATTCCGGGGGACGTGGTGACCGAGAGATGGGGTTTGCCTTTTGGGGTGCTATCTATAAGAGTGCCGTATCAAGGTAATAAGTACTGTAGGAGCAAGTGCTAGGTTTAACAGATAGAGAAAAGTCTACTTGGAGTCAAGTAGAGATGATCTTTTTAGGTATTAGAGAAAGTGCTAGTAACAGGGATGCTTAAAGGTAAGATTGAAAAGAATGCACTCTGCAGTGTGCACTAGAGAAGTTAGATATGAAAGTAGGTAACTTGAGTTTTACCTGTTTAAAAAGTTAAGGTTTAGTGGAGAGTTACTATTTTAAAACAGCAAGATGGACTGAAAGGGGTGGTTACTTTTGTATTTTGGTACTATGAAATACTGTAGGATGGCCAATAAATTTAAATAATTGAAGGGGTGGGATTTCAAAAGTGATGGTTTTGTGATTACTCACATAAGCCAGTGAAAGTAGAGAAAAATGAGATATATGGTCAGATTAACATAAGAGGCGGGCAACTAGAAAGACAATGGTATTTAACAAGACAACTTAAATGGGTGGGAGGGAGGGGAAAAATTCTGCCTGACTCAGAACAGAGAGAGCTGTGGTCTCTTTTGAAGTTTTAATATGCTGTTAAACAGAATGCAAGCAAAACACAAGGTAAAGAAAACAAACTACAGTATTCAAAATATAGAAAGGCAATACAGATAGGACTATACCCTGCCCAGGTTAGATGCTGTTGTAATACATCCATGGTGGAATATATTGCAACATGCATAGGCTGCTCAGGCTTCTATGTGGGCAAGACAGTTCTTAGGTTAAAAGACAGAATATCAGAACACCTTTGAGCCATCAGGAAGAGGGATGAACATAATGCCCCTTTTTCCCATACTAAGGTTTGCCCCAAATTTTAAGAAGTTTGTCTTCTTTGTGATCTTAAATGATAGAGGTGGCAAAGTAACATTTTTGCAATGTGTTAGTCTTTTACTTTTATTCAAACTGGTGCTTGAAAAGTTATGTTGTATGTGAAATGTGCAAACAATCTGTATTTTTATTTCAAAAACTTTGGAGTGCAATAATGTTTTAATGAACATAGTACTTATGGGGTAGCGAATACTGAGGGAATGACTTAATGGTTGCTGAGTTGAGGATTTTGTGTGATAAGCTGATTTTAAATTAATGATGTATCTATAATGTGTGTTTTTTTTTTTACTCTCATTAACTCTGAAGAAGCCAAGGTGTTTGGTGAAAGCTCTTAGTTTTACTGGGAGAATCTACACTATCAGTGGTAATAAAGTGGAGTTTTTAGTCCGCATTGTCTTTTTATTTTTATACGTCACACAGTCTGCCTCCTGGTAATGTATCCCAGTGGAGATTGAAGAATTATGTGTGTGGGGGGGGGGTTGTCCTCTCAAATAGGGGTGTAGTTGCCTCATGGCCTGCATCTCATATGGAAATCAGTGATACTCCCATGCAGAAGCCATTACATGCCCATCTGTGGACTACTTATGTGGAATGCAGGTAATATGTTATAGGTTTATAGAAGAAAATCTACTGATAGTTACCTCTATGATGGTTGTGCCACAGTCAGCTCTTACTGACTAGGAAAAGAGTGGGTAGAGTCACTGCAACTGGCAAGATGGTGAGGAGGTAACAGGGACCCAAAAAAGAGTTCTCTTCCACATTTGAAACAGAACAATGAAAGGAAACAAATCCATGTAAATCATTACAAAAGAGTCAATATTTCTGCTAAACACTTCAGATTAGAACATTGGAGTGAATACCTGTGCATTTTAGTGTGAGTGAAATACATAAATCCATTCAAGATGTATAAACATATCTAGAGAGAGAGAGAGAAGTATGGACTACTTTTGTATGAACAATATTACATATGTAGATAAGAACATATTGCGTGCAACCATGCTTTATATAATATTTGAAAGCATAACTAGTTTATACACCACTTTTCATTTATAACTGTTTTTTAATAATGCTGACTTATTGAGAGTGATCTTCAATGAACAGTTCAGGAAAGACTTCCTTCCTTCAGGATGCAATGCCCTCAAAGTTGTTTGTAGGTGGCATGGAGGAATCATAGGCTTCCACTCATGACAGGGGGGGATATAGATTTTCTACTCTCACCTCTCCCCACCCGAACATGCCTCATGGAATTCAGATGAATGACACTGCTTTTGGGTTATAGTTTTGCTGAAGTGAGTGCTGTTGAATCTCACTTTGCCAAAATGACCTACAACCATTTAATGTTTTTCCATAAATGCATAAAACTGTAATCAGAAGATCACAAGTGGACATTTATCAAAATATTTTTTTTATGAAGGGCTAGCCATCTATATCTTTCTCATTTCTTTGATGTATTTGGGGGAAAGTCCTATTGAAAAAAGTGTTGGAATTAGAATGGTGCGAATACTTGTGTTTCAGCAAAAGTCATCACTTCCATTTTCAAACTATAGTAAGCAAATTGAATTGATGCTGACACCCTGTAGTTCTGGAAAGAACTATGCTGCTTATAAAGATCATCTGCTTTGTTTAAGCCCTAATCTTCAGACTTTGTAAATTCTGGGTGATTTGTGGTACATGCTTAAAATATTTTATGAAGATTAAACCCTCAACTTGTGTATTAATACAAACAATTCAGTGATTTCTTCTCTCTTGCCTTCCCTCTGTACACCCTTCCCATGAGGAATGCCACCCTCCTTTTCCATGGTGCCAGCTGTAGCTCTCATTTCCATTCATTATCCATGAAAATAAAGCAACAAATCCATAGGTTATATCTGTGTGCATTTTCTGTTTTCAGGGTGGGAAATCAGAGTCCTACACAGATGTTTACAATACTTTAAAACGTTTTAGAAAATAATGACTAATCATAACAGTTAAGTGGTAAGAAAAATAAAAATTGTAATGTTTTTTTCCACATTCAGAACTTTTCTCTGGCTTCTGCTATTGAGCAATATTTAGATGTAAATAAAATAATTGAATGCAGACTGACTCTGTCCCAAAGGAAGACCAAAAAAGCTCCCCTAAACATGAGGGACTGGAGTTCAAATATTCTTCTGGCTGACAAGACAACATTTGAAACATCGTTTTCCAAGTTAAACATTTCAACTGGTACTGACAACTGGTTCGGAAAGAGTCTGAGTCAGTTCATTCAGAACAACGTTTAAGCCTCATGATGGAGGAACTGCTTTTCTGTGGGTGTGGGTGGGGCATAGAGGCCCCTTGCAAAGTACTTTAGTAGCATTAGTGAGGGTAATCAGTAAGCAAACATGTCAGACAAATGCACATTCTCTGAGGAGAAGCTAATCCCATTGCAAATATATGAGGGGTATTGCAGAATCAAGGGGCATTTCTGATACATTGGGTGCCTGTTTTTTTCCTTTGACACTGGAGGAGATAACCTCTTCTCTTTAGCTATGTAGGACTTCCTAGTACTAGGACTTCTAAAGTCTTCATGGTTTTAAGTATGCCTTCTTATTATGGGTTCCTAAAGGGTGCAAGTGTCCAGGAGTCAGTTTTAGGGTCTGCAGGTCTGGTTGTACAAAGGACTCCTTCAGAGGAGTACAGAGGGGTGCATGTGCTGGTCAAAGTTACTGGCTCTCTTATTGTTCTCTGTGCTAGTCTGGAGAACCAGTAACCTCTGCCAAAAGGGTTCTATCAGTACCATTTTTAGTCTCTTTTCCCTAACTTTTTGAATCATTATGAGGGAGGAAGGAAGTTGTCAGGAAAACACAGATAAATAGTTCTGCCCATTCGAAAGAGGAATCCACTGCCCAACCTTCCTTGCAAGTAACTGTGTAAGCAAGTTTTATTATTTTTACTCTGGGGATCATGAGGGAGGCTGGAGTTGAGGGGGATTTTCCTCTAACATGTCCACCATATGATGGAGGACTTCCCCTGAATATGTCATCAAATGGGTGCGACAATTAATAGTCCATGTGACGTCCCCACTCAGGTCAGTAATTAAGGAACCGGAATCCTTACCACTGACACTGGAGAGGGACATTCACTTGGAATACAAATTAATATACTCAGTATTTCCAGATGCAGACCTCTCTGCATCAAGCACAATTTCCATTAAGAGCACACAGGGAGCACGGTCAGTCTGGAGTCTGGATTTCTTTATTTCTGTCTCCCTCCAGGGCTCCAATAAGGCTCCCACCTAGCACAGTTATAGGGATAAGCCCTCAGCTAGGTGTCCAAACCACATCCTCCAGCACCCACTTTGTGAAACTAGTCCCTGCTCCAAGTAAAACACACACACACACACACACACACACACACACACACACCTGGGAAAGGCTGGCACATATTTACCCACTGTGTCCCCTTCTGCCCAGACTATAAGGCAGTTATTACTGCCACCAGACAGTACAAAGCCAGCTACCTAAGGCTGTTGCAAGGGTACCCAATTATACAGAGTGAAATTAATATTAATACAAATGGTAATGTTGACCAAACAGCCAGGCTTCAGGAGTGGCCACAGTGTTGCCAATATATATAAGTACTCTCAAAGGTTAAAATATTCTCTAAAGGACCAGGCACAATGAAACGTTTAAATATATTTAATAATAAATAATAAGAGCATGAAAATACAAAATATTTATTTACAGTAAATACCAGAGTTTCAGCTACAGGAAATATTAAAAATAACACAGCTGGAAAGATTCACACAATTACAGAAAAAAATAATACTTAACTACTCTCACTATATTTTCCTGACTGATCTAGAGAATTACTGTTTCTACTTATTTAATAGAGCAAGGCAAGATGAAGTAGGTGAGGGATCCTTCTATGTCAGGTTCCAGGAAATAGACTTCCCTGACATTTCTGTCTCACCTAATATTAAAACATTATTTATGTACAGAATGACTTCACATACATCTGCTCATCTAACTTCTGGTTCCCATGCAACCCCCCCCCCCCATTGCTAGAAACTGCCAGGATTTAGCACCTACATGTCAATAATACGCACACAAGAGCATTGCTCAGGTCTGGTGCAGCTTCTGGAAATCATAAAACAATTACAAATGTCTACTACTCCTACAGAGACTAAGAAACCATGCTTCTTACAGACATTGCGTTTCTGGCTTCATTCAAAACTGTGTGATAACATCTTTATGACCTAGGTCCAGTAATTTAATTTCTTACTATTTTTCCAAAGTTAGCTGGAGCTGAGCTTAACCTCTTCTCTTCCAGTATCATCTGTTAACAGACAGACACACACACACACACACACATACATACATATATATATATATATATATATATATATATATATATGTATACATATGTTTAATTCAGTTACAATACAGTCAGGACTCACTTTTTTAACACAAGCAACTTTACAAATCCATTTTCAACACAAGCATATGTACAAAACAGTTTGATATTCAAATTACATATAATTCTTTATTAAATTCCAGCTAGCTGTGCTGGCTTATGTTACACATCCACTGCCCTACTTCTGCTGGCAAAGCTGGCAATGCCTCCCAAATTATTGGGTCACTTCAGTGCACTCTGCTTCCCAAAACTATCTAAGATTCTACTGTTCCAGTGTTGAGAATGCTGTTATGTGTAGGGACCATCTTTAACATGCTGGCTTAGTAACTACAACAGGACCTGCCATTGGGTTTTTATAGAGAAATTTAAAATAATCCCAGACCTTATAAAAATGGTCAGGCTTCCTTTGGGCAGAGGGAGCTGGGAATATAATTCCAGGGATGCTGTATTAAAAGCATCCAAATGCCTCTTAAAAACTGAGAAACCACAAGGAGTATAGGGTGTCTCCTTGCCCAAAAGGTTTGTATTTAATTTTTGAGCCAATGAAATTTCCTTAGATTTTTATTTGAAGTGATCCCTCATTAAAGCCATGGTCTCTATAAATGGGAGGTCCTCTTTTGAAGAGAAGATGATGTGATAGTTTGGGATAGTTTAGATGATGAAGAGAAGATGGTGTACCTTCATTGTCTGAGTTGCATCCCAGGTGTTGGATAAGTGAGATGGTTAAGTGAGCTCATCCTCACCCAGTGATCAGGGGGTTGACTCTTTCTGGAGAAGATGAACTTTTCTTCATCTGAGGAGGGATGATGCCTGAAGTTAACAACTGGGCTAGCAAAGTCTGAGGTGACTGAAAAAAAAAGAGAAACTGGTCCAGGAACAGTCTCTGGCAGTCTTGAAAAGAAGCTTGTGTGGGAGGTCAGGCATAGAAAACAGCTCTTGTCAGCTTCTCTAATGCTGACAAGACCAACAAAATAACAGACATCCAATTTTTAGACATCTGAGAACTCAAAATGGAGGAAAGAACTGCCTTAAGAGTTGTGACTCATGCCTGAGAGAATTACTTGTCCACAAAATGATTCTGGATGTCCTCTCTCATGATGATAACAGGGATCTCATCCACCTCCTCCAAAGTTATACAAAGCCAAGCATTTAATGCAGTCATCTGGAGATCACCATCAGGACTGACTACAGGAAAATACAGTTTGACCCAGGAGGACATATTCACTTCCAGTAGCATGGTGCCTCATGAAGCTTTGGTTATAGCAGGCTTTAAAGCTGACAGCTGAAAAAGCACTTCTGTCAAGCCACTATTTTTGGGTCTAGAGGAACATGTCAGGCATGCAGAGTTGTCCATAGTCATTCATTTTTTTCTCTCCCATATATCTCCTTTTTATTGCAGTAACATCCAAACTAGATGATGGACAGGAGTCATCTGATCTGGTAGCCTGTTGAGATACTACAAGAAGTCTTATTGTGGAAAAGCACCCGACAAAAGAGACAGCGGATATAGAAGTCGCACTGCAGAAGAATCTGATGCCTACATGCATACTTGCTTTCTTATTTACGAGAGGATGTGTCACACCTAGGTCTACAATTCCCACAATCCCCTTAAAACACACACACACACACACACACACACACACACACACACACACACACACACACACACACACACACACACACACATATATATCTCACAGACAAAAACAAACATCTTTTTAAAAGAATATAAGAAATAGCAAATATTTTCCCAGCAGGGTTAATCTACATTTTAGATGTTCTAGATCCAAAATGAGACATATTAAATCATACATAAACTGTTTGTGGCAAGAATGGACTGAAGATGGCAGACATGTCAAATTGTACACAAACTGTTTGTGGCAAGAACGGACTGAAGATGGTAGACATGTTAAATCATACACAAACTGTAGAAGAATGAACTGAAGATGGCACTGGCTGTGTCCTTTTTATACTGGGAATATACTGATGTCTCAGGGAGAAGTTGGCCTGGACATGAGAGAAAGGCAGAGAGCTCTGGAAGTTAGGCCACACACTGGACTTCACCTGTAGTGCAGATTACTTCTGCACTAGTTGGCCATCCAAAGAACAACTGTAAATATTGTTTGAGCATAATTAAGTTAAATGAAAAATATCTGAAATTAATAACAAGTGCAAATCTTAATGTAAAATTAAGAAGTAAAGGCAGCAAAGGATGACTGATGGCCCAGAGAGTTTTATAAGGCAGAGAAAAGAGTAATATGGAATTTAAAGCCAGGTGGCATGATAAAGAAAGTTAAGGATACAAGTTATTTTACAGATCTAGGTTTGAGTCCCTAAGTCTCCATAGTAGGCATGGAAAAAACTGCATCTCTGATTAAAGCACTTAAACAGACCAAAGATCCTGAGTTAATCCTATAAAGATGTACTCGCATCAATGGGGCTTCCTCAGTTAAAAAATAAATAAATAAAGTTTAAAAGGGCTGTCAGGAGCAGCAACACTAAGTTTCATAATGGCATCTACATAGATTCTGAAGGAGGTAGTACTTTTTCTTTCTATAAAAAAATACCAGAACACACTGGACAACTAACGGTTAAGTACTAGAGATTTATTCTCCTACAAGTCGGTTACAAATAGGACTGCATGAAGTGTTGAAAAAATCCCATGACATCATAATGTCACATGATCTGAAACATTTTCAACCATGGCAACACAGTCTGTGTAGTAATAAGACTGGTGTTGCAACCAGCCCACAAAGGAAAACTTCAGAACTGCTTTTTCATCTCTGTAGTGATGATGCACATTCCTTTCTGTTTTGTTTCTGCATGAGTCTATGAATTTAAATGTTTTCTGCTTACATATACTTAATTATTTATTTGCTTTCATTTCTTCCTTGTCCAACTGACATGACTTATTTACAATTGAGGCTCATTGAGAAAAATAAAATTTACTAACAACAAAGGTTGACAGTATAATTACAGAGATGCAAAAATTACTATATACCTAGGAGCAAAAAGAGTATTATGACACATTAAGAAAATATGTACACGTGTCAGCTGTAAGTAACAGTTACACAACCTGCACATACAATATTTACAATGTGACAACTATACCTGAGCTTTGTTAACTCAATATGATGTATGGTGTATGCATAGGCAGGGACAGTAGCTCCATGAATTCTGCTACAAGATCATCATGTCATGAGAGAGAGAGAGAGAGAAGAGGCCAGTCATAGAAAGACATTAGTTAAAAGTGTTGTGAAATACACATTGACACAGTCATAGAAAGACATTAATTAAAAAGGTTGTGAATTACACATTGATGCAGTCTGTGACGCCCATGAACTGGGCCAGTAGTCAAGGAGCCTCAATCCTCACCACTAGCACCAGTGAGGGGCATGCACATTGGGAAGGATAACAAGTACACAGTAAAGTACAATTTCCCATAAGAGCACACGGAGATCACAGTCAGTCTGAGGCTGGTTTCCTCCCTCTCTCTCCAGACCCCCAATAAGACTCCCCCACTGGCACAGATATAAGGTAACAATGTTCTAAATAACTTGCATACATACAGAGCAAAGGCAGAGTGCTGGTGATGTTGTCAGTACTGAAGACAAATGCAAAATACCCTCATTCTCTCCCTCTGAGAAAAACTCAAATTGATTATACATCACTGCTGACTCATTTTAGATTACATCATTCTTAACAGTTCTGATATAGCTTCCCAGGCTAAGAGAAACTCAAAATTTACATTTCTTTTTGTAATGTGCTCCTGCAGGAAGCCACAACAATAAAATATTTTATACATGTAAAATCTAGCAATTAACTCTGGTCTCAAAACAATAGAAAGAATTTGCTGGTCCAGACATCACGGCTCTGAGTTTAAGAGCAAACAGTCATGCAATGCTTGACTTATCAGCTTTCTTCCAGCAGAGTGCACTGTGGTTACAATTTTCAAGCTCAGTACAACGTATAGTTTAAGCATGCCATATAGTTCTATTTTACATTTGTAAAAAGCAGCCTGTGGATTATATTAATATTAACAAATCACATATTTTTATTTACAAGATTCTATCTGGCTGGGCTGGCAGCCTTTCAGTTTTTCACATTTTTCCCCTCTCTGAGAACTCAATCTAGTTTTTCAAGTGATCCTTGAGAAACGTTACTTGAAAGGATTAGGTCTATCCAAGTATACCTTACCCCATTCCATGTCTTGAGAGCCCATCTGTGTTGGCATTGCTAATCTCACTGCAGTGCTGCACTGACATATATGCTTGCAACCCTAGGCTCCATCTTAGCAACTTAGCATTTTGCTGGCTGGCTCAGTGTAACCATGTTAGGGTATTGTGATCTGAATTGTCTTCCATACAGATAAGGCTGAAGTTTCTGCAGTGCCCACACTATGGCTAGACATTCCTTTTCTACAGCTGCATAGCATTCCTCCCTGGGTTGGAGCCTATGACTGAGATAAACCATTGGGTGCTCTTCTCCCTCTCTAGAAATTTGGCTAAGTACAGCCCCCATCCCATGGTTTGAAGCATCCACCTGCGCAATAAATGATTTGCTGTAATCTGGACTGGCTAACACAGGGGCTCCTCCCAAAGCTTCTGTAAGCTTCTGGAATGCCTGCTTACATGCTGTGGTGCATACTACCTTATCTGGCCTGTTTTTCCTTGTCAGGTCTGTGAGGGGAGCAGCTATGGTATTATAACTGGCAACAAACTTTCTATAGTACCCTGCTGTCCCTAAGAATGCTTTCACCTGCTTTTTGGTAAAAGGTGCAGGCCATGCCCAAATTACTTCCACTTTGGCAGGTTCTGTCCTGAAATTCCCTCTCCCCGCTCTATGTCCCACGTAGTAGACCTCTGCCATACCCACTTGACATTTGCTAGGCTTAATGGTCAGCTGTGCACTCTGTAGTCTGCCCAGCACCTCCATGACATGCTGAAGGTGCTCGCCAGGAATGGCTGTAGATGGCAATATTATCTAGATAAGCAACAGCAAACCCTCCTGCTAGGATATGATCTACCAGCCTCTGGAAAGTCACTGGGGCATTTTGCATCCCAAAGGGCTTCTTTGTGAACTCATACAAGCCAAAAGGAATCACAAACGCTGTCCTCTCTCTAGCACTGGAGTCAAGGGCACCTGCCAGTAACCCTTAGTAAGATCAATGCTGGTAAGATACTTAGCTCCACCCAGCTGGTCTAGGGCCTCATCTGTCCTAGGCATCTGGTAAGCATCTGACTCTGTGTGACTATTTAATTTCCTGTAGTCCTCACAGAACCTGATGCTGCCATCCTTCTTTTGCACCAGCACTACTGGGAAGGCCCAGGGACTGTTGGACTTTTGAATTGCCCCTAGTTCCAACATCTCCTGTATATCCTCCCTCAGAGTCTGTTTGACTCTATCAGGCACCCTATAAGGGGCCTGCCTAATAGGCTTTTGGGGTCCTGTATCCACCTGGTGCTGTCCCCAAACTCCTGTAACACTGCTCGGATTTCTCAAACCTGGGTAGGAGAGAGCTGCTGGGGCATTGCTATCCCTTCCACTGAGGCGTAATTCTGAACCTCACTGAGGAGATCCTGCAACCCACTGCAAATACTCAGCACAAGGGCCTCCCTGTCATGGTAAGGCTTTGTCATGTTAACATGGCACAATTTGTGCCCCTGCCTAGCAGTTCTACCATGTATTTAACATCACTGACCTTCCTAACCACCTTGTAGGGTCCTTCCCAGGCTGCTTGCAGCTTGTTGTATCTGACAGGAATGACAACCATTATCTGCTGCCCTACAGCATACTCTCTAGCTCGAGCATTCCTGTCATACCATACTTTTTTCTGTTGTTGGGCTTCTGCCAGGTTCTCCTGGGCCAAGCCCATGAATTCCCTGAGCCTTGCCCTGAGGTTTAGGACATATGCCACAACAGACTCCTTGTGAGATTCACACTCACCTTCCCACTCATCTCGAATTAAATCTAGAGGCCCCCTCACCCTATGCCAATACACACTCAAAGGATGAAAACCCTGTGGATTTCCTGGGGAACCTCTCTGTAAGCAAACAACAAATGGGGCAAATATTTGTCCCACTCCCTCTTAAACTGGTCTGCAAATGCTCGTAGCATGGAGCTGATTGTAGAGTTTAACCTCTCAACAAGACTATTAATCTGGGGATGGTAGGGGTGGTCTTCAGGTGCTTCACCCCACAGTACTTCCACAGACAAGCCAGCAGGTCTGACATGAAATTGGCACGTCTGTCAGTCAGTATTTCTTTTGGGAAACCTACCCTGCTGAAATTCTCTAACAAAGCATTTGCCACCTTTTCTGCCTCAATGGAGGACACCACCACTGTCTCATGTTATCTTGAAGCATAATCTAGTACCACTAGGATATACTTTTTCCCTGTGGCACTTGGGGTACTCAGAGGTCCCACAATATCCATAGCTACCCTCTGAAATGGCTCTTCAGTCACAGGCAAAGGCATCAAAGGAGCTTTCACCTTGTCTTCTGCCTTGCCTACCTTTTGGCACTGCTCACAGGTCCCGCAGTACCTTGTTGCATCTCTGGAAATTCCAGGCCAATTGAAGTTCTGAATAATATGCATCTTTGTATGTTTTATGCCCATATGACCTGCAAATGGAATATCACGGGCTATGGCTAGAAATGCCAGACAGTAGGCTCTAGGCACTACCAACTGCTTTATCCTCTCACCTTCTAGCCCTCCCTCAGGGGTCCACTCTATACAGTAACCCTTTGTCCCAGTATACAGATTCCCCCTTCTCTTGAGAATTAGGTGCCTCACTAGCTACCTGCCTCAGGCCTTGTAATTTAGGTTCTGAGAGCTGAGCCTGTTTCAACTCTCTCTTTGTAACCCTTCCCAGCTCCCTTTCCACAGGAAGTCTGGCATCCTCTGACAGCGGTGCCTCATTATCAGCCTGGGTACTACTACTCACCTCTACCTTTGTAGTCACTCTGTCCAAAGGAACATCAGTACCCACAAACAGTAGCTCCCTACCCAAAATAACCACCTCACCAGTCCTGGCTGCAAGTATGCAGTCTGACTGTGTCTCCCCCAGGCTACCAGACCCACATGCTTGTTTCCAAGCATGACTGCATGTAACTGCATGAACACATGGTACTGCATTATCAAAATCTTTCCCTATTAGGACATCAGCAGGATGGCAGTTTGGTACCTCTGTTGTCTCAAGACAACCTACTATTGGCATTTTGTCTTTCCCACTTACTGGCTTCCTCACCTTTTGTTCCCCACCTTGTCTCCATGGACATCTAAATGCCTCATGGCCCCACTTGTTGCATTCACAACATTTGACCCTAGGTCCTGGACATGTTCCTGGACTAGTGGCTTCCCCTGCTACTGGCAGATTCTGTTGGGACAGTCTGGGCTGACCACCATAGGTTCCTTTAGATCCATGAGCAGGAGTGGGGGTCACTTTCCTGTGCAGGAATGCTCTGCTTGCTAGGTATAGGTCTCCCTTCTTCCCCAATTCATCTGAAATAGCACATTGTCTATCAGCTAACCAGATCCTCATGGCAAAGTGCTAAGGGCTTGTTCCTTCACCAAAAGGTCTGCCAGCCCTTCAGAAGTGGTGACCTGGCACCTACTCATCCACCTATGAAATAAGTGCTCAGTTTAGCAAAACATTCACACACACTTTTATCTGCTTTGTGTCTATGCTCATGAATCTTTTTCCTGTAAGCTTCAGGTGTTAGCTTAAAAAATTCTAGCAAACAATTCTTAACAGCAGTATAATTTAAGAAATCATTGTCTGACAGTTTGTAAGGTACATTTACAGATTTATCATGGAGTAAGAGGGTCAGGAACCATACCGAGAGCCTTAAGTCAACATCATACTGTTTACATACCCTCTGAAACATATGAATGAAACTATCAAAATGATCTCCCTCTGTAAATGGTGGAAGAAATTTACTGACCTTTTGTGCTTTTTGGGGTCTGGTTACTCCCTTCCCCATTACCTCCATGACTGTGGCAAAGAGTCAGCATCTCCTTCTCAGCTTCCAGGCATAGCAGTTTCTTATTCTCCGCAGTCTGTAGATGTCTCGGTCTCTCTGCTGCTTCTGTGTTCAAATGCCTAGCCTCCAAATCAAGCCTCTTTAGCTCCAGATGGATTTTTAAGTCCTCTGCAGAAAGGTTGAGCTGTCCATTCTCTGAGTGATGTACATCTCCATGGCCAGTCTGATCGTCCTCCTGATTGCTGTTTTCTGATGCATCTTTGACCAAAGCTGCAATCATGTCTGCCTTAGTCAGGTTTCCATGCACCAGTCCCTTAGTCTGGCACATCTCAGCCAACTGGCTCCTTGTTAGTTTGCCATACTCCTCTGCTGACATGCTTGCCTGCTCTCCCTGACAAAGCTTACAAAAGAAATAAAACAATTGTGATCTGAACTCTGAATATTCACTGTGTGGCTGATTTAGAGTACAAAAACACCTTCAGTGACCACTGTACACAAGCTACAGGAATTCACTATCTACATCACTACAATCCAATAAGTATGTGATGTGGCTAACTCACCACTATCAAACAATTAATAGCTGATGTGGATATCGCACCACTGCCAACCAATTAATATGTGGTGTGGATATCCCAGCACTGCCAACCAATTAATATGTGATGCCCATGCACTGGCCCAGTAGTCAAGGAGCCTCAATCCTTACCACTAGCACCAGTGAGAGGGGCATGCATGTTGGGAAGCATAACAATTAGACACACAGTAAAGTACAATTTCCCTTAAGAGCACACAGAGATCACAGTTAATCTGGGGCTGGTTTCTCCCTTTCTCTCCAGATCCCCAATAAGACTCCCCACTGGCACAGCTATAGGGTACAGGTCTCAGCCTAGTGGTCAAGCTAAAACCTCCAGCACCCTCTCAGTACAACCAGTGCTTCATGTCCCTGCCCAAGTAGTTGACATACGCACCCACTTTGAGATATGAGTTATATACAAACAAACAGACACTCCTGGGGAAGGCTGGCACGGGTTCTCCATCTATGCCCCCATCTCTGCCCAGGCTGTAAGGTAAAAATCACTGCCACAAACCACTAATATCAGCTACTAATAAGGCCCTTACTAAAGGGTGTCCAGTTTTACTGTGCAATATATTATTATTATTATCCAATTAGTAAGTATGATGAACAGCAAGGCTTATTGGAGTGGCTTGGACATTATCACTGTATACATGCAATACTCTAGAGCTTAAATGATCTCTACACAGAACAGCCACAGCTGAATGGTTTAAAAATATTTAATAATAAATAATAAAAACACAAGACAAAGCTCCTCAATTCAACATAGTGCTAGTTAAGACTTCAGAGATCACAGGAAAATGCTTAAAATAATACTGTAGAATAGTCTGACATAAATATAATAAAGAGCTAGTCTAATCTTACTATTTTCTATCTATTTCTAAGAGAAACAATGTTCTAAATAACTTGCATACATACAGAGCAAAGCCAGAGTGCTGGTGATGTTGTCAGTTCTGAAGACAAATGCAAAATGCCCTCATTCTCTCTCTCTGTCTCTCTCTGAGAAAGTCTTAAATTGAGTATACATCACTGCTGACTCATTTTAGATTACATCATTCTTAACAGTTTTGATTTTGCTTCTCAGGCTAACAGAAACTCAAAATTTGCATTTCTTTTTGTAATGTGCACCTGCAGGAAGCCACAGCAATAAAATACACTACACATGTAAAATTTAGCAATTAACTCTCGTCTCAAAACAATAGAAAGAATTTGCTGGTCCAGACATCACTGCTCTGAGTTTCAGATCAAACAGTGATACATTGCTTGACTTATCAGCTTTTTTCCAGCAGAGTGCACAGAGAACTACAAGTAGTGTTCACGTTAATCCTTATAAATCATAAAGCTACAAGTAGTGTTCTCGTTAGTCCTTATAAATCAGAGAGCTACAAGTAGTGTTCATGTTAGTCCTTATAAATCAGTGTCCAAATCATCAGTGGTCATTATGAACAGTCAGCTATTTCTATTGGAATAGTTGCATATTGCTTTTAATTAGCTTGATTTGGTAATGTATTTATCAGATTCTTTCTCAGTCCTTGTATTTTGCACCTCACATTCTGCCATTGTCTTGACACTTTTTTTCCGTCACATCTTTTTCTGTAATTTGTTATAAGTGATTTAAAATATTTCAAGCAATTCAAAATAAAAAAAAAACATGAATAACAAAATGTTTAACTGTACTCTTACTATAAAATATAATCAGAATGATCTAAAATTCTGTTTACAACTGGATGTGTTCTATTCTAAATTTAATTATATTCTTATATAATATTAACATAATATATGATAGAAATATAACATATAAGAATATATATATATATATATATATATGTATTTATAAGAATTCATATTTATCACAAATATTTGTAAACTATTGAGCAGTGTACTTTTTTACATCTTACCAAGTTTCTGAAGGTTCAGTCAGACATAAAACAGTCAATGCTTCAACCCATTACCAATAATAATAATAATAATAATAATAATAATAATAATAATATAACAAAAAATGTTATTTGCAAGGCAAGACCTGTGTACACCCCATGTTAACTTATTTAAACATACTCACTCTATACTTACACAACCAAGGACAAAAGAAAAAACATCTCAAACAGTGAATCATTGTCATTGGACACATGGAAATTGGACAGGTAGTAATGTACAGAGCACTCTTTATACCTTCAAGCCAACAAATCAAAATGCATCCATATAACACCCCCCCCCCATACAAATAAAGAAATACAGCAATATAAATATATATGTATAAAACATGTAACACAAACAACAAAAATATAAAACCTGCATGCATATATAAATGCGTATATATATATATATATATATATATATATGTATGGGTTCCATTCAGAAGCTCGAATTTCATGTAGTAGAGTGGTTGTGTATGTTTGTGTGTTGGATGGTGTTTGTGTGTGTGTGTGTGTGTGTGTGTGAGTGTGTGCAGTAAAACCGCGAAATTCAAACTTCCGGTATTCGAGGTTTTGAATTTCGCGGTTTTTGTTTTCGTTGTTTTGTGGATCCCACTTTTTGTGCTCGAGATACTGAAATTCGAGATTTCAGTATTTCGAGCTTCTGAAGTGAATCCATATATATATATATATATATATATATATATATATATATATATATATATATAAACCAACATATATATGTACACTAATAGGACGCAGGCTAACTACGAAGCCTATGTGCCCTTAAAACAGGATTGCCCTGCTCTGTTCTGTTTTATGGCTGATCTGATGAAGCGAAAGGTTAGATTTTCATGAAAGTGCTTATCTCTGGATTTTATTCAATAAATACGTTGTTTCATCTGCTGTGTCTTTCTGCATGCACCAGTTTTGTGGACATTTAATACATATACTTTTTGTGGGTAGCATGCAGATTTGCCTTGTTATGTGGACTTATCTGCTTAGTTTGTTTCTGTTTTTGGTACCATGTACTTGGGGATATGGCAGAAGGCTTTAGTGGAGACGTTGTACCTGAATACCAGGCTGCGGGCCCTAGAACTAATCAACTAATCAGGTTTCTGGTCGGGGAAGAGAACCCACTGCTCAGTCTGACCTTTATAGACACCAAAGAACCAGCTGGTGAGACAGTAGATATGGAGAAAGCAGTTTGTTTTAAACTATGCACTTTAGAGAACAACCTGTACTGCCTTAAATGCCTCCAATTGCAGCATTTCCACCTGGAGGCATGTTTGAAGTTGGGAGTCATGCTGAGTGGACTGAGGATACTTAAAATGCCCACCTATGGGGATATTTATCTCAAACTTTTAGCGAAATGGCAAAGGCTCAATCTAGAAGTAAGTTTTGATTATCTTAAACTATTGACTGAGTTTTTTAAGCCTGTGGAGAGCGAGTTGGTAAACAGAATAAAGGTACAACAAAATGAGTTATATAATTTAGCAATGACTGAACTGGTTGATGTATTGTTAAATGAACTCATTGATAACATACTTTTATATGAAAAGAGGCTGTTGATGCAGAAAAAGAAGTTACAATGTGATACCAGAGTCTTTAATCAGGGGAATGTGTTCTCTTGGCCTAAAAGTACTGATAGGGCCAGAGAAGGCAATGTCAATTGATCCAAAGCCCCTGCGACACTGTCCACAGATAATATTGCTAACTCTGTTGTGAATGTAGGGGATAGAGCTGCTCTGATACTGGGTCCACAAATAGTTTTGTTTATAGAACTCCAACGGGTACTGACAGCAATACCTCCAGAGAGCTAGCTGTGAGAAGGAAAACCAGTTTACGGAACTGTAACAATAATAATAAACAGGTTCCCATTCTTCTGATGCAAGTTTTGTTCTGCCTACCCTTTCCAATTCAACGAGGAGGCAATCAATCGCTGCACCATCTACAACATCAGGGCAGGAGGAAACAGAAACAACTGGTGGATACTGGAGGCAACAATAACATATAGAAAATGTGGCAGAATGTAACCAGCCCCTAGTATATAATATATCAGGGAGGATTTTATCCCCACCTGAGGAATCTGTGTTAGGAAGGGGACTGTTATTTTTTCCAACCGGTAAGGCAAATCTGGCTGATACTGTGATAGACCTGCGGATTTTTGGTAGGAACTTGATGTTGAAAATGATGTTCAGTGATAGTAGTAATAACATTTCAGCTGGTCATGTGTTCAAAAAAACAAGTACTTTTGTTCCTTCGAATCAACCACTAATTGAGCCCTTCATAAAGTTATGTGAGGATGATTTGCAGTGTATTTAATGACTATAAGGGATGCCATGTGTTTAGTAATCTGTCTTTGGAAGAGCGGTCAGCTCTAGAAGGGTTACGTAATGATGATTAGATTGTTATCCGCCCTGCGGACAAAGGAGGTGTGGTTATTGTAATGGACAGAGACTATTATTTTGGTTCTATTACTGAAATGTTGAATGTTATTAATGTTTATGTTAAGATTACTTTGACAAACATTCAACGTATTATTTTATATGTACATGATGTAATACAAGAGTGTCTATTAGGAGACTATATATCTGCTGATTTAGCTGGTTATTTAACTGTTGATTCCCCATGTGTTCCAACATTTCACGGGTTGCCAAAAATACATTAGGACCCTGAAAACCTCCCATTCAGGCCTGTTGTTGCTGGTGGTGGGTGGCTAACAGAACCCTTCTCAATTTTCGTCGAGAAACAATTGAGACCAGTCCTGAATGCCTCTAGTGTAGTGTTGCAAGACTCTAAACAGTTTTTGGGTAATTTGTATTATCATGTACACACTACCACTATACCAAGGGATTGTTTGATAGTGACAATGGATGTTACATCACTTTTTTCTGTCATTTCTAACAGGGAAGATGTGGAATATGTTAGTAGTTATTTGAATGAACATAGTGGGTGTGATAAGATGACAGACTTGATTTGTCTGTTTCTTGAAGTCATACTTGAGAACAGTGTCAGCATAGGTCTGGCTCAGATATGGAAATGGGTTTTAGATGTCTTGTTGCCTATTGGTTGAACCTCAGAAAATGCTGCCCTGGTAGGGTAAACAATGACTTTGTCTCACTGGGTCAATCAGAAGGTATGTCAATATAGGTCTGGCTTAGATATGTAAATTGGTCTTTGAAGGCTTGCTGCCTATTGGTTGAGCTTCAGAAAGTGTTGCCCTGATAGAGAAACTAATTATTTTGTTCTATTGGGTCAGTCAGAAGGTGTGCCCTGTAATTATATGATATGATTGATTGATGTTCTTTTAAATAAGAATAGAGGCTACAGGAAGTCACGATCTGAAGAAGGCTATATGCCGAAAGAGCTTATAGAGTTTTGATAGCTCTCGCTCTGTTTATTGGTTTTTATCTACATATTTTTTATTTTTCATTGAATTTTGGTTTTAACAGTTTCTCAGCTGTGAAGGTACACTTGAGCTTGTTTTTTTCTTATTTTTGGCATAGCTATGGGCACTTTTTGTGCCAATAGCTACACCAATATGGTCATGGCTGAATGGGAGAATACGTATGTTCTAAGTGTTCACAACTTTTCTAGGTTAATTCGCTTTTATAATAGATTTGTTGATGATGTTTATATGCTGTGGACAGGAAGTGAGAATGATCTACATTGCTTCTCAGAGTACTTGCATAGTACTACCTCTTTTTTGAGATTTTCCATAAATTACTCTGCCATCGAGATTGAGTTTTTAGATGTGAAAGTCACAAGACTACCGGATATGTCCTTTGATACCCAATGTTTTAGGAAAACTTGCTATAGGAATTCCTCTTTGCATAGAATGAACATGCACCCCTCATATGTTTTTCGCAATATTGTTAAGGGTGAAGGGATGCGTGCATCAAGACAATGCACAGGATGCTGGATTTAACAAAGAGTTGGTCACTCTGAGGCAGTGTTTTGAGGAGAGAGGATATAGGAAGCTTGAGATAGATCATGGACTGGGACTCGGTGTTAACCTTAGGTCTAGTAGAGGGAGACCATATTTTTCAGATAATCAGCATAATGAGAACTTGCATACTACAGACAGGGCAGGTAAACGCTTCAGTTTACTGATGCAATGTAGTAGTAATATACATGATGTTATAGGTGTTGTCAATAAACATTGGCCAATTTTAGTTATTAATGAGAAAATTTTGTAGGGGACAAACCAGCATTTGTTTTCAAGAATAAGAAGAATTTGAAGAAGTTGCTCTTTTATTTATTTATTTATTTATTTTACATTTGTTGACCGGGCTAGTCTAGCTGGATATATTTCCATTTTCAGTAGAGGCCCAGGGAAAAAAGCTCCAACATTAATAGTTAGGTCATTACTTAAAATGCAGCAACAAGGTTGGTAAACATAGTTGAAACATCATAAATGAAAGTAGTTCAAATAAGTATACAAAAATCAGTAAAAATGATAAAAAAGTGATCAAAAAAGATATTTACACTAGTATAGGAATCATTAAGAATGGTGAGATGAATTCTATTACACAATAAAAGTGACATAGTGTTATTATGTACTAGGTTGTACTAACAATAAGCAGGATAAATCTACGAAATTGCTTCATTGTGGTCAGCAGTTTAGTTCTTCATCATAGAAATTAAAGAAATATGTGTGAAAAATTGGTAGGGTGTAGAAGTAATCTTAGTAGAGGGAAAGGTTAGTCAGGTTTACAACATGGACATAACCAGTGAGTTTTAAAGTATGTTTTAAGTCTTTGTTTAAAGAGAGGTAAAGAAGAAAGTGTTGTTAGTTCATTTGGAAGGAGGTTTCAGTTTTTTCCCACTGTGTTAGAAAACAGGGAATCTCCAGCCAAGTTATTAGTTTTGGTTATACTAGCTAGAAGCTTGTTAGAGGAGCGCAGTGAGTTTAGATTTTTATAAGGGATTATGAGATTGGATAGTACAGGAGTGTTATTAGGTTGATAAAATATCTTGTGGGTCATGGTTAGTTGGGAGATTTTCAGAAGGTTTTGAAGTTCAAGCCAGCCCAGCTGCTTTAGATTTAGACAGTGGTGAGTTTGAAAGGGGTTACCAGTGGCAAATCTGGCGATGCTGTTATAGGCATGCTGTAGTTTGACAAGGTTATTCTTTTTTAGGTTGGTGTATATGGGAGAGGCATAAAGAAGAGTAGAAATTAAATGGGAATGAGTAATTTTGGTTTTAGCTGTTGGAGTTAAGAAAGTTTTGATTCGATATAAGGAGCCAATTTTCCTGTTGACATTTTTAATGGTGTTATTTATGTGACTATCAAATGTCAGGTTGTTATCAATAGTAATTCCTAACAGTTTAGTTGTAGAGTCAGGGTGTATGATTGTGCTATTATTGGAAATGACAGAGAAATCAATTGGGGTAGACTTATTAGAGGGTGTAAAGAGAAGGAGCTTGGTTTTTTTCTCATTAAGAAGGAGACAACGTTTTGTGAACCATGTTTCTACTGTGTTAAATACATTCTGAGTCAGGGAATGTAGTGCAGATGGTGAGGTTGCTGAGCAAATTAATGTTGAATCATCTGCATATTGAATGCAGGTGGCCTGTGGGATTGCTACATGCAGGTCGTTAATAAAAAGAGAAAAAAGAAGTGGGCCTAGAATGGAGCCTTGAGGGACTCCCAGTGTAACAGGTAGAAGGGATGATATATTATTTGCCCAGAGAACTGCTTGTTGTCTATTGGTTAGGTAGGACCTAAACCATTTAATAGCTAAAGAGTCAAGAGAGAAGGATTCAAGAATGTTGATCAGAAGTGCATGGTTAACCATGTCGAAAGCTTTGGAGAGGTCAATAAAGAGTGCAGATGAGAGGTTGTTGTTATTACGATTTCTATTTATAACATCTGTAAAGGATAACAGAGCGGTTGTGGTACTATGAGATGGCCTAAAACCATGCTGATATTTAGCTATTATGTTATTTTGTGTTAAATGGTTTAAAAGTTGATGATGAATGCATTTTTCCATGATTTTTGCTAAGGGTGATGAGTGCTATTGGTCGATAGTTTGAGTAGTCATTTGAGTTGCCACCTTTGTGAAGGGGAATGATATGGGAGATTTTTCAGATGTTTGGAATGTAACCTTCCTTAATGGTTCTGTTTATGAGGATGGATATAGGATAGGAAATTACTTTGGCTGCTTTTTGGAGGTATTCAGAAGGTAACTGGTCAGCAGAAGGGGTACAAGGCCTAAGTTTTTAGATGAGTTTGTAGATGAAAGTTGTAGATATTGGTTGAATAGAGAATACTGGTAGAGTACTAGGTATGGACGTGGCAAGGTTTGAGCTGTCTGGAATAAGTTGGCTATCTAGTGTTTGTATGGTTTCTGTAAAGAAAGAGTTGAAGACATTGGCTGTTTGGTGGGGGGTATTTGGGTCTGCCTGAAGCGGGATAGGTGTATGGGAGTGCCCTGGGGAAAGGAGTTTATATACACTAGACCAAAACTTCTGGGGGTTATTTTGGTGATTTTGCTGTATTTTACAGTAGTAGTTCTTTTTGTCTGTGGGTATTGCCTTTTTTGTAGTATTTCTCAGTTGCTTAAAAAGTTGTTGATCAGAAATAGTTTTGTTAGCTCTCCACTTTGCCCAGATTTTATTTCTAAGTAAGATCTTTTGTTTGGTTTCATTAGTAAGCCAGGGGGCTGGTTTGGCTTTCATTCTAATGGTCCTTTTGGGTGCATGCCTATCAAGGATAGATAGGAAATTGGAGTTTAGATAGTCAACAGCTTCTTGAAGTGGTAGAGTTTTTAGAGGGTTCCAGTTACAAGCACTTAGTTAATTTTGTTATAATGTTGGGTTGAAGTTTTTATTGGTACTTATGTTTCTATAGATGGGGGGATTAGAGATATCATTTTTATGTCTAAGGATATAGGTTAAAGTATGATCACTAACATCATCTGGTAGAGTTCCTGTGTTGTAAGTTTGTTTTTGTCTATTTATAAGAATCCAGTCTAGGATGCTCTCTTTTTTATTTGGTTTGTTGATTCTGGTAGAGGTTATGATGGTTTGACTGAAACCATGAAGGTTGATATGGGAGGAGGGATTATCAGCTTTGACAATTTTCCAATCAGTATTAAAATCACAAAGTATAATAGTTTCTTGGGCGTATGTAGAGGACACCCAGCTTAGGATGTTTTCTATGGTGCTAATATTATTACCAGGTGGAAGGCAGATGCAGATAATATATAAAGATTTGTTATGGTTTATTTGAAATGTAATGACAAGTACTTCAGCTTTACTATCTTGTGGTGGGACAAATGGTAAGGTGGAGATTTGAAGTCCTTCTTTGAATAAGACTGCAACTCCACCACCCTTACTTTTTATACGGTCTAGTCTTAGTATATTGTATCCTTGGGGAATGATTTCATTGTCTTTGGTCTTTGGCTTTAACCATGTTTCTGTTAGACAGAGGATGTCAAAGCTATGGGTATCTAGAAGGGCATGAAGTTGGGTTACTTTGTTATTAACACTTCGGATATTTAGATGTCCTATTAGCAAAGAGTTGGGGTGTTTGGGCTGGGTTATCAGGGTAGGTAGATTTGTAGGGCCAGGGTTGGGGTGTATGTCACCATCTTTTAAGGTGGACTTACAAAGTCTTGATGTCGGGTTATTAATAATGATTGTTAGATATTTCACTCTTGTTATAGTAGCTGTATGATATTTAATGTGGGAGAGTCTATGTTATTTAGGTAGTAGGTAGTTGGAAGTTGAGGTAATGTTAAGTTTACTTTTAGGGAAGAAAGAATTGTGAGTTGTTGTCTGTTTATGGGAGTAGTTAAAGTGGTTATAGTATGTTTTTTCAAATGAGGTAAGTATGTAGGCATAGGTGAGGATAGTTGAAATTATGCTTAAGAGTAGGATTTTAGTAAATTTAGATTTTACAGTTAGAGTCATTTTTGGAGATTTTATGTAAGAGGTTCTAGGAAATTGAGTGGAATGTAGCAAGCAAGGGGAATTATGAAAGAGAACAGAGTAAAGGGGAAGGTGACAAAGATAGTGGTTAAGGAAGAAGGGTGTGGTGAGTTACTATAGAGACAGTTTATGGAGGTAGTGGAATAACAGGATGGGTGTGGAAGTATTAGTAAATTGATTGCTGAGTGTGATTTGTGGGATGAGGGAGCAGGTGTGGTAAGTGAGGTATAAGGTTAAGGGCACTGGGGGTGGGTGGGAATTGGGGGTAGGGTAGGGGAGTGGAGTGAGCCCGCAGGGCGAACGGAGCAGGTTACAGCTAGAGGCTGGACGCAATCATTCGTACAGTACAACTATGTTCTACAAGCTATGGGAAGGTAAGAGTATTTTCTAGAGTTATGTAGTAAAAGGCAAATGAGTGGTATGCTTAAAGAAAGGATGTAAAAGGGGAAGGAAAGGTAACAGATATAACTAAATAAAGGTAACTGGAGTTCAAGTGAAATAAGGAAGTGTAGGACAGGCTTATTAAAGATAGACAAATAAGGGTTTGGGTGTAGGTATAATAAGCACAGAGAAAGGTCCCTCTTTCCTATTCTTTCCAGAGGTTCAGTTATGATACTAACAGTACATAAAGGTTGGTGGTTTATCCTTTCGACTGTGGGGGGTAATTACTTCCAGTAAGGGTATTTGCAGGGTAGACAGAGGAAGGCTGCTCCACAGGGTTACAGAAGTTTGTCTGGCAGGTAAGAAGCAGCTTTACATGCTTAGAGTTCTGCTGCCCTCTAGTGGAGGAGGAAGGGAGTTCCATATCATCTACAGAGGAGGTAAAAAAGAAGAAAACAGGTGAGAAAGTTGTTGAGTGCCTGGGGTGGGTCCTCGGGTGTGCTGGCCCTTACAATAGGTTCTACTGTAACAATCACAAAGTTTAGTTTAATACCTATTGGAGCAGAAGCTTATCTCTTATACTATAAGGCTAGGTGAGCAGAGCCTTAAAAATATGTAGGGAATCTTTTAGGGTAGGCCCTTCCATTCCTGAAAGACTGATAGGGTAGCAGTAGGGGGTAATAGGAGGACTGGACCTGGTGCTGGAACTACCCCTTGTGGGTGTTGCAGATACTGTACTTACATAGAGACTGACAATATGTTTGTACACCTTGATATTGGTCGTAAGATTTATTTAATGTATCAGCAGACTGCAACACTAGGGATGTTGTTTACCTAGCCCATTGTGTTGAATGTCTCTCATTTTACATAGGTAAATGTAATCATAGGTTTAAAGAGCGAATCCGTGAAAATGTACTCCATTAACATTAGGCATGCTTCTAATGCATTGGCTAAGTATGTTATGGAGAGAGATGAGGGACATTGTTTTAAGTTTTGTGTAACAGACAGGGTGTATGAGACACCAAGGTTAGGGTACATTAGGAACTGCACTGAAACCATAGAATTGGAATGGATTGTTAAAATGCAGGTATATAAAGGTTTAGGTTTGAATGAAAATGTTCCACTCAAACCCATTTTAATGGCATGTAGGCTTCGTAGGTAGCCTGCGTGGTATTAGTATATATATATATATATATATATATATATATATATATATATGTCCTTTTGTCCATTTATATATGCATGCAACTTTTATATTTTTGGTATTTGTGTTATATGTTTTATACATATATATATATTTATATTGCTGTCTTTCTTTATTTGTATGGGGTGTGTGTTATATGGATGCATTCTGATTGGTTGACTTGAAGGTATAAATAGTGCTCTGTTCTGTTTTATGGCTGATCTGATGAAGCAAAAGGTTAGATTTTCATGAAAACGCTTATCGCTGGATTTTATTCAATAAATACGTTGTTTCATCTGCTGTGTCTTTCTGCATGCACCAGTTTTGTGGATGGTTAATGCATACATTTTCTTATTATAAATAAAGTGGCACATAAAATTTTTATTTTAGAACATTAAACATGACTGTTATGTGAATTAGTATCTTTCTTATTGGCAAGAATTCTGGTACATCATTTAATGCTTGGGGAAGATATTACATTTAAAGCCATTCTATGAATTATTTTCAGTATTTTTTTTGTATAATTTGTCTCCTGCATTGCCCTACTGAACATCAGACCTCCCCACCTTGGGAAGGTGTTATACAGGAAGCCAGCAGGGGTTTTGTACTTAGATCCCTAACCTTGCCATCACTAGCTGATGTAATCACCCTCATAAATACAAGGACATTCAACGCCCTCAGCGACTCTGTGTGTGTGTGTGTGTGTGTGTGTGTGTGTGTGTGTGTGTGTGTGTGTGTGTGTAAGAGAGAGAGATTGTGTTTGTGTTCGTACACACCAAGTTCCTCAGTGCTATGGCCACTTTAGTCGTGCAACTGTTTCTTGCACAGGAGTAATTTGTGCTGTAGTGAACCATTATTTACCCCCCACAAGATGGGTAAGTTAGCATAAAGCACATACTAGTAAATAGAAAATAGGTACCAACCCACAATGAAACAATGAAGCCACAGATCAAAATGTGGGTGAGGCACTTTAATGAACACAATAGGCACTGCAAACTTGCACGAATAAAACAAGCACATAAACGTATTCGTAGTTTGCGTTTTTGTGTCCAACACTTCTTCAGATGTGGGCTCTGGTGTGGTGTCTTGAGTCAATCAAGGTATCCCTCTAACGACTCCTCAAAGCACGTACTCCCAACCTCCCCTCCCTCACTGTTCCAGCACCTGCACCACTAGCTGAAGGTGGAGTTCTGAGTAAAGTCAAGGCTTCATTCCTTAACAGTAGCTAACTTTTGCAAATCCTCTTCTATATATTGTTTATGAAGTCTAATATATATAATGTAATTTTTGGATACAAATTATACCACAGTGGCATGTTTTAATATAATTTTCTTAACATAAGACTTTATGTAATCTGGGGAGTGCAGAATATTATGCTTATTTTAAAACTCTTTTTCCCATCTGTCTTTAACCACTATGTCATAGATTGTTTGTAAAGCTTTGCATATGTGGGATGAATTCATTATGTTCTGATGAGTATGTTTGAATTTTATCTTTTTAATATTATTTATCTTTCTTATGAAAATGTACTAATGATATCGGTTAGCTCCATAGCACTAAAAACAACTGTCTATAAAAATGATGCGTTACTTTATTAAAATAATGAAAGACACCAGATAGAAGCTGTCACCAAAAATGCTCCTTGAGATATGTTTGTGTGAAAGCTTATATCTAATCTGTCTAATCATTTATCATTTTAATAAAGTAACATTTCCTTCCTTTTTTTAATTGCCAGGTTTTGTGTTGTTTATAATTTAAATAACTTGGTTCAGAATTAGTCTGATGGGTTACTTTTGGGAGCCGTAGCTCTCTAGTCTCCAGTTTGCTAAATGAACTTCTTAATTAAAACTATTACCGACAATCTTTATGAAATTAAAAAGATTCTGTTAATCTGCAAAGGATTTTTGTATGTTGGTATCCATATATTGTATGTCTTTATATGTTCGGATGCCTCTTTGCAGACACTAGAAAAAAAAATACATCATCAGTTAAATGATATGGATGATGCCCCCCCCCCCCCAACACACACACACATTTGGAAAATGTATTTTTACAATTTTAAACATTTTTAAATATAATTCCATGAAATAAATGCAAACCTCATAACTTCATACTATACCACATAGTCCAACTTAGGGTAATTTTTTAAAATAAACTATAAGTCAGTGGGATTCGAAGTTAATCATATCAGCTTCAGTTATAACTGCATTTTATGTAACATTTTAAAAATATTTATTGCTGAGTAAAAATGTAATGAATTAGATCAAATACTTTTCTTTATTTCCCCATAAAGTTTAAACTGTGCAATGTTATGGGTGGCACTCAATTTGTTTAGTGAAATTCTCAGAATTATTATTACTTATTCCAGTATATGTAATTGATGCTTTATGCTATGAGAAAATGTTAAACTGTAATTTGTTCGATATTCTTACAAATTCTTTGTATAGAAATTTGATAAGAAGTACAGATACATTTGAGAATGAGCAAGTCATCAGCAAATACTTTAGTTTAAGCAGAATTCTGTTTATATATTTTTCTGCATACTTTGTTACCATGTTCACTGTTGTTCCAATGACTTTAAAACACAGTAAAGGGGTCTTGATATCCTTGTCTTATACATCTCCTAAGAGGAAATGTAAGATTAATATACCAGTAGAAGAATTTGTGTACAAAGCTTTAACTTGTAATATAAGCAGGAGGAACAGCACATCTTTCCATTCCTTGGTATAAGTAAGGTCATTATATGGTGTGCAATGATTTCTCATAGTCAATGCAGATCAGATTGTGGCCTTATCCTGTTGTATATGTCATGTCTTACTGCATAGATCCTGGGCTTATCAGCGTCCAAACTTCTTTATTCTGTGTGCATGTTTTTATAGCTTTTCATTCTGCACAGGCATTTGTACTTTAACTATACACAAATATGTTGCTCTTTTCTTCATACATTTGATCCCGTTTTGCTTTGCTTTGTATCATTTTTATTTTTTTTATTTATTGATTAATTTGTATTTGTTTACTGGGGTAGTGCACTGATCTCAGTGGACCTTTTCCAAGCACATCTCTGGTGAACAGAATCCCATAAGAAATGATCAAAACATATTTACAGATGCAAGAATGCTACAAAGTTTAGTTCAAGAAACCATTTACAATGTCAAAACATAGATGAAAAAAAATGGAATCGTGTTTAGCAGAGATTTTTGGATAACATGTAGCCATAATGAATGAAGTGGATTATGTTCAGGGATAGCAGCATATCACTATACAAAAAGGTATGAAGACATTAGAAGAGGTGAGTGTGAATAGTTAAATGACAGGATACCATGGGGAGAAGGTATAAATGGTGAGAGACACGTGCAGAGGGAAGAGGAGGAGAAAGGAGAGGAAGCATGACAGATGTGAAGAGAAGAGAACGGTAGGATGAATGAGAGGCAGTTAAGTGAGGGGATGATAAGATGAGATAAGCAAGGATGAAATAGGGATAAAGGGTTGTGATAGAGCTGTAGGGTTCATGTAAAGTGACCTGTGTGAATGAAGCTGCACTATGTTTGGGTGAAGAGGTGTTAACTGAATTGTTGTCTGAACTCTCAGTAATTTTGAGAGAGGAATGGAGTCTCATAGGTAAGAATTAGGATGGAAAATTCAGTGGTCAGTGCAATGAAGTTTAGTTTTTGGAGTTAGTAGGGTGGGATAAGATTGAGAGATAATATGTGAGGGCTTTGGTGAGAGGTTTACGAGTGAAGGGGAAGATGTCTCTGGAGAAGGGGCTTTGTGAATTAGTGTTCCTGGTAGGAAGTTGGTTCTCAAATGTGTTGAGAGCCATTGGACTTTGGGAAGAGTTAGACAGTGGTGTCCTTTAACTGGTAAAATTAGTAAAGAACCAGCAGATTTTACTGGAGATGGTTTGTAAGCCAGTTCTTTGAGGCTGCAGCTATAATGGGTCATCATGGGTAGTCCATATACAATCTAACAGTATTCATTTGTCTATGGCAGCTTTGGCTGGCTTGGAAAGAAGTAGTACTGGTTTGTTTGCCCAGAAGAGTAGTATGTTAATCTTTTTGCATGTGTTCTGAATGCGCAGTTGAAATTTAAGAGAGTGGTCTAGCCAAACGCCTAGGTATTTGAAGGATGTGATAGTTTCTGTGACAGTATTGTTAACATCTTTAATGTTAAGGTTACGTTTTTCATAAAAGTTCCACTGTTCCTGTTTTGCTGGCTTTCTCTTTCTCTGAAATGTATTTTAAGTGTTTTATTGCTTTTCTCCTATACCTCCGTGTTTGTATAGAGTGTCAACATTGTTCTTTTTCTAATATTATAAACTAACTCATATGACGATATTCTTTGCTGCAGTATCTGTATTGTGTTTTGCAAAACTCTTTCTTGTGCTATTTACACGGCTCTTTTTTTAATCTTTTTAACCCATCCATGTTTTTTCACTTTGTTTTTCTTCCATAACATTCCTTCCTTTTGTATCTGCCTTAATGACTCATTTATTGTTACAGCCCTTGATAGTCACCGCCTGTAATCTGGAAATAGTAAATGATCTGACACAACCTAGTATCTTGTTTAGAGTAGCTTCTGTTTCAGCCAAAATCACTTTACTACTTTGCTACATGAATACATTAAATGTGTCTTTAATTGTCAGTGTTAGCAAAGTCATTTTCTAGCTAATCCTTACATCTAATGTAATACAGCTGTCTAAACACGGTTTTGTCCAGCATTTCTGAACTTGTATATTTCATATTCTATATTGGTGTTTCTTGGCCTTGCAGTAACTAATTGTTTAGCTTATCAAATGTAGCTGGGAATTTGTTATCTTGTTCTGTAGAGCCGTCATATATTTTTTTCTTCTAACATATGTTGTAATAAGGCAGTTGGTCTATCTTCTTTTGCTATGCATAATGCCTTTGCATAGTTTTGAAATTTGGCTACCTTCATCCTCTTCCAATGTTAGCTTATAGTATACATGTGATACCCTTCTTTTAAATTGGCAGTCTAAGAATATTCAATGGCATCTTTGTCATTTTTATTTCCTTCAACTTTACAATTTTCATTCTGTCTGTTAAGTTATATGCTTTCCTGTTGAGTATCCCTCTTTGAAACTTTTTTTTGTTTTGTAAAATGTGACTGAACCTTTAAGTTTTCTTTGGATAGTAGGTTTCTCTTCCAGTGCTTCCATGTCTGTAATTATTTAAAAATCTATCAGATCAGAAATTATTCAAGAAATTACAGTTCATTTTAATGGATGAGTGACTAATTTACATATATAAATGTGTCTGTGTATATAGCCATTTGGAAGCCAACTGCTGGTCTATGAAAGCTTTACTTTGAAACCTAGCCTGGCTTCACATAGAGAACATTGAAATCCCAAGGACCATGCAGGGAAAGTTGCATAATTTATTCCACGCATGATGCATAAAGCCAACAAAATTTATATGTCAATAAATTGCTTTATAATGAGACATGGACCATTGAAAGTGTCTCAGAAAGGACTTTTTATCAAAACTTTTTTTTTTTCATTTGGCCAAGCATGGTCACATCCTAATGTAGGGAGGAGTTGTTCCAACACATCATAAACGTATATATGGAACTATCTCTGATGTCCCAAACCCTTTGAGTATGTTAAAAAAAAAAATCATTCAAAGTGAATTCGTTGAAATGAGTTTTATTGTTTTGTCTTGAATTGTTCACAGCTTCATCATATAATTGCGTTACTATGAAATCATTTATGTCAGAGTTTGTTTTTCTTTTGTCTCTTATGTTGGAGCAAATTATATGGCAATATTTCTTTGTTTGAAAGTGTATTGAGTTACTGTATATGTGAAAAGATGTCACAAACTTAGGAAATTACTACTAGAAATAATTTTAGTCCAAGCAATATTACTTTTTTCTTTTTTTATTTACCTGAATATCTAAAGAGTAAATTGTAGTTGTCCTGGGTAGTTCCAGCCATACTTGGCAAAGCATAGTGTTTGCCTTCAATATTTTTTTAAGTTCTTATTCTGACCTAATAAGCTTTACAGAAGGTCAGCACTGAATTATTTTAAAAATGTCCACATGTTCTCAGGTGGAGCTTGAATTCCAAGTATTTGATTGAAAACGAACTTGCTTTACTGCAGAATTTCAGCACAGCCACCACAAGGTCTCTGTACCAACTACTTTAGTTAGTGGCCTCTCCAACAGACTGTATGATCACATGTTTATTTATTTTTAATTATTTTGAATTTGTTAACTTGGGTAGATCGGTGAACTCATTGGATCTTTGTCCGTCTCTGCTTGGGACCTGTATCTGCGTAGGATTACTGTATCTGTTTTGTTCTGTTTAACAAAGATTATTTGTGATTTGCCCTAAACGTTCTGGATGTTAAAGTATTGACTCAGTTGTAAATATTCATCTCTCTCTCTATATATATATATATATATATAAATATATACAATGCATGTATGTAGCATTTATAGTACTACATATCAGATGCAGTACAGTGGGAATACATCTAGAGAGAAATATGAAATAGATATTCCTGTAAGTAGTCACATATGCACTGACATATGGATGTGTGTGTGTGTGTGTGTGTGTGTGTGTGTGTGTGTGTGTGTGTGTGTATGCACATACATAACACACACACACACACATATATATATATATATATATATATATATATATATATATATATATATATATACACATACATACAGATGCGCACAAATATATACACACAGAGACGGAGAGTGTGCATGTATGTGTATATTATATAGTTGTCATCATCCTAATAAACCTTCTTTTTCCTATTTTCTACCTGTCCCAAGTCTTTTTTTCACCACACTAATTATTAGGTCCAACTGTAATGGTTGTTTCATTTCAAAATTTGTAGATTTAGTTTGCTTTCATAGTAACTTAGGACTACAAAAGTGATGCAAATATAATCATCCCCACCACCATTTTCTTTTGTGAAGCCATAAAACATTCACTTGCTGATTCCTAGTCAGTTAGAGAACAGTAACATCTTACAGCACTGTGAGTTGTGCAATATGGGTGGATACAGTTTATTACTTATAATCAAGTTAACATAGTATAGTTAAGTATTATTAATGTATACATTCTAGTAATTGTTTTTTAATGTTTTGCTTATTCACTGTCACACCTTGGCCATGTGTTACACTTACAATGTTTTATCAACTGTGTTTATGGCAGTATTTTTTTCTTTGTACTGCTAATTTATTACTTGTTATAATCTTTGCTTTTCTATCCTGGGTTGCGACTGAAAAGGGTCCTGGGACCAGTTCACTTTCCTGGTTAACAAAGTATAAATACAATACATAAAAAAGGGGGTGGACATGGCAGACATAATTATGGAAATGGTAAAGCACTTTTTATTTCTGCATCATTCATGAGAGAGAGAAATGAATGCATTGTAAAGTAGCAGACAGACTTACTTTGGAGTCCTTTCTAGAACCAGTTGTCACCTGTTCCTGAGAGTTTTCACACCTCAGTATGAGTGTGGGGAAGGTCTGTCAGTTCTTTTTGAACTACAAAATAATCCCTTTACAAAAGCCTGCTATTTACCTACTTCCTTTTGCTGGAAGTAGCTAACAATTATTTACAGCATAGAACAATCACTGACAGACACATAAATGAGGAAACATAGAAGCAGCTCTATTACAGAAGGTGTGTTAGATGACAGTGTTTCACATTTCTGCCATTCTAGCTTGATGGCATAAGAAAACAACACCACTTCTTTACTGTTATAAAGAAGTCTTGAAATATAATCTGGGATGAAGGAATGAAAGCAAGAAAACAAAATTATCTTACCAAGGTAGGCCCTATCTGCTTCCATTTTGTGGGGAACACATTAAAATTGTAAATGAAGCACTTGGATTTATTTTGAGGCATTAAAGTAGCTATAAAAACAAAGGTACAATTAAAAAAGATTGTTTTTTGAGTTCCAAGGTGGAGTTTTCCTTTAAAGACAGTTCTGATCCTGAAGCCATGTAACCCTAGATAACCTAGGCTCAGCAAGTTTGGATTGAGAAGGAAATGAACAGCAACTATGGGGTTGGAGCTATTTGTAGGACACTAATGCAGGGGTGCCATCTGAGGTAAGGCCTCTGAGGTACAGCTCCATGCATGTGTCTTTGGAGTTGGGTGGTGGTCTAAACCTGCTGTGTAGAGTATACTATATTGCATCTGAGTATATCAAATATTCAGATTTGTGCACCCACCCATAGCTTGACACAGCAGATAATATATCATAACAGTTGGCCAAAAGGTTAAGTATGCTACAAAGATTCAAAAAACAAATGTCTCTAAGATAACATCCATAGTCTCTGGCTTTTGCATTCCTTTCACAGTATCCTTGGACAAAGGGGAAATTAGAAAGAAGGGCTTGTTGGTTGTGAAGACAGAAGGTTAGAAATAAATAAAAAAAGTATGTAACCCCCAAAGTCATCATTCCATTGCCATTATGTGTAATATTTTAAAGATGTTTGCATAAATGAAAAAAAAAATCAGTGATGTAATAATCCTAAAGGGGCTTTATTGGCAAGAAAACTCTTGGTGCCTTGGATATATGCAAGTTTTCCAGAGAGTAAATAAAATCTGGCAACTAAAATGGTTTGCATAATATGATGTAATCAGTTTACATTTATATAGTCACTTCATCTTAGAGTTTATTCCATTACAAATCTTACATAATTAACACTTAAATTTTAAATGTACTTTTCTTATATTTATTTAGTGATGAAAAGGAAGAAAACATTGGTGTTATTAATCTAATTATCTTTTGTCTAGATCAAAGGTAACCTTAGTAATAAGATAAACATTTTTGATATTTTAAACGTCTAGCTATTTTAAAATGTCAGCATAATAACCTGTCTTCTCTGGATATATGCCAGCATAATAACATATCTCCTTAGAAGATTAAAAATCCTTCTCTCGCAGTACCTTTACTTGTATAAATTCCCCTTAGATAACCCATAAGCATGCCTTTACCAATGAAATTAAATATTAAATTATTTTTGAATGTGTGCAATGGTTATCAACTACTGTTAAGATCTTTTGTATCCAGAATTCTCAGAAAATTGCTGCAGTTGCTTATTTAGTAATGTTTGCTAATCTTAAATTTTATTTCTTCTAAAATTACTTCATTACGTGAAGCTGCTTTAAGCCATAATCATTAGTTTCAGTTGTTCTTTTTCTCTGTCCAAACCACCCTTCAGTAACATTGTATTTGTCTAGCTAATGATCTGCAGTGTTTTTTTTTTTTTTTGGAACAGGATCATCCATATACAGACAGAATATACAAAAGGTAGTGAAGGGGTAGGTCAGAAATAGGGCATGAGTTAAATGAGACAGCCTTAAAAATCAGTTAAGTAGTATAAACCAATAACAAGAAAGGCTTAAAGCAGAATACAAAACGTAGTTGGTAAAAATGCTAACTCTACCTGATTTTTGTTGTTGTGGTCTTTCGGCTTTTCTCGAGTAGGGGTCGACACAGTGGAACTCCGGACCGCTAATGATTGGCAGTAGATTTTTTGCATGAATGCCGAGGTGCCCGCTCGACGTTCAACCTTTAGCGAAGGCATGCCCATTCACGCATGTCTTTCAAACGCCCACCCAGCCGCGGGGAGGACATGCAGACTCCACACAGACTCCACACAGAAGGCCGCCACACTCCAGCTGAGAATCGAACGGGAGAACCTCTTGCTGTGAGGCAACAATGCTACCGCTGCACCACTGCGGCTACCATTATAATAAACCACAGGAGGATGTAAAACAATTAATGTTGTCATCCTCATTAGACTGAGAGCAGAAGATATGCTGGAAACTCTCTTGCTTACTCTTTTACGAGTTATATTTGATTACTAGCGTGACCCTGGGGAGTTTGCAAGGCAAATGGGGAAATAGAAGTAGGGCGGCAGGTCTTTCTTCCATATCACACATGCATGGACTCACATCTATGTGCTATTTAGAGTCCCCTATTCACCCTACTGCATGTTGTTGGAATGTGTGAGGAAACTGGAACACCCTGAGGAAACCCAAAAAAACACAGGGAGGACATACATCCTCCATCCTGGAAACCACTGATTTATTACAATTACTTCAGTTACAAGAAATTATGGATCACTCCTGAAGAAAACTTATTTTGATATTTAGAATTAGATCCATGCCAATATGGTTTCAGAGCCAGAACATTATAACAGACAAATTTAAAAGGAAATGTGCAAACAGAGAGAAAACTGTTACCTAAATGTCTAGTATTAGAATTCATGCTGCAGATATAAGTAATGCAGGAAGATGATGGATATTTTTAAAAGTATTAAACAACATTGTATTAAACCTAATTTGATGAAATATGAATATGTAGTTTTGAAGCATTTAGCATGTGGATTTAGTCTTTAAAAACAGCAAATAGAGGATGATGCCACGGTATGAACAAAAAATATTGACTTTAAGAAATTGTTTCTGGTGGCATTCCTGGGGGATTCAATATTTGTCAGCATGGGACGACATGGTTAACAGACCACTTTGCTTTGCCAAAATGGTCTGCACTTGTTCCCCCTGGGCTTCCAGATATCGGCTAAAACTTTATCCACCCCCATAAAGCTTCTTTTAGGCAATGCCAAATTGACAAAATTACCAGCTTAGTAAATAAAACCCAAAGGACCCTAAAGGTGTAACTACTCAGTGTTAGGAGCCTTAACAAGAAGCTCCACAACCTACAAGCACAACTCATTCTGGAGAATATAAATGTCTGTGCCATTACCGAGGCATGGTTTAAAGCAACAGAAAGTACTCTGTCAGAGAAAGGCTTCAGTGCCTTCTACACATGTAGACCATCAGGTGCACAGAAAGGGACTAAAGGTGGAGGTGTCTTGATTTACATTCGCAACATATATGCTTCTAGGTTGGTTAAATAGGCTGATGCCCTCAAGTTCATCCACATACAAATCACCATGCATAAAGTCCCTTACCATATCCTAGCAAGCTGTAGGTCACATCTATGCCCCAAGAATCCCATAATTTGTACCTAGATCTACTAGAGTCACTTACTATCCAACCAAATACTCTCTTCATGCGAACCTTCACTTACTCCTCAATAGACTGGGAAACATGCATTGCCAGCAACTTGCAGGCACAACATTTCCTGGACTCTGTTAACACAAATACCCTTGATCAGATAGTGCATACTCCAACTAGAGGATCATACATAATAGACCTAGTACTCACCAATATGGGAGAGTGCTGCACCCCCCCCCCCCCATGCATGTCATGTCCTGACTGGTAAAGTTGGATCAGAAAGCTGTTTCCTTCAAAATAAAAATCAACTTGTAAAATGCAGCAAATCCTCTAACAGTTAGGAACTACATCCTATTAAGTGACAATTGTCAAAATTCAATGCCCCTCAGAGTTCACAGCAACCTATGTGGAATTGTTCACAGAAACCCTGTACAACCACATAAATGGCTGCATAGAGGCTGCTGTACCTACAGGAACTAATTCCAAAACAAACCACACTGGTGGATTTCTAACCTTAACGGGGCATATGACAAAAGGAAAAAAGTCATGGCCAAATTCACAACTTGCATAATTACAAGATTTCACTAATTAAACTAAACAGGAAACTAAGAGTACTAATTAAATGCAACAAGGCAAATTACAAGGTCAAGACACCTCTCAGGCTAAAGACAACTAGAAGGGCTTCTACAGCTATGTCCAAAACCTTAAAGGTAGCACACAGCAATGTGCTGAACTGGTGCAAAATGGTACCATCTTTAACATGGCAAATCTGCTGCTTGACAAATTCATCTCTAACTCCTCCCCCGCCCTCTCCAGTGAAATCTCTACTAGCATAACCCCCCAGGTATTAGCAGGGAGCAAGTAATAGAGGTACTTGTTAAGATCAAAAAACAGCCTCAATGGGACCAGGCAGTAATCCAGTTCATCTTCCTTTTTTTTAATTTCACCAAGGCTTTTGGGTTTCTAATACCATGACGGGAACTGACCCCATTCCTAAGTCAAAGTATAATTAAAGTTCATGAAATTAGTATTGTTTCAATCTTTGATGTTAGCCAGAAGTGCTCTTTAAAACACCAGCAATGTACCCAGTAATGACTCCTCCTGCAATTCGTACAGACTTACATGTATCGGTAATATATCTAAGTGCGATTATGAATTCTTTATTATAAGACCCATTTCTCCTACTACTAGTAGAACTGTCTGGGTATCTTTCTTTTACATTGCTCTCATTTCTGCCTGCAAATCCCAGTATTTTATGAATTTGTGTCTCAGTACGTAAGGCATTGTAGTCACTGGATGCAATGATTTCAATAAGTGCTATTTTGTCTTCTTTTCATGGACTACTATATACTAAGTTAATTTTCTAAATGTCAAATTGTGGAGCTTTTCTCCATGGGCTTCTAATGAAAATGGGTACCGTGACTCAGTTGGACTATCCTGGCTAACAAATGTTAAATAAATAAATATGTTTTTCTCATATCCATTTTTTGAATTGTTAGTAACGGATGATCCCACGTGATATAAACTTGAACATTTTCTATAATGCTTTGTGGGTGATGTTTCCAGTGCTTTTCAGCTACTTTGAATATTATAATGTTTGCATAATCCCCAATGCAATAGTCTTGCGACCTTATTATGACTTCAGTATACAGTCCTTCTGCCATTAGTATATCACAACCAGCAACAAGATGTGTGACTATTCCAATTCTGTTTTACAAAACCTATATTTCTCTGTTTCTTCCACATATTCAATGGACTTTGTAAACCAATGTGTACATAGTCCACTGTCTTGGGTTGTCAGTATTTATCTTCCATCTTTTGGTTTAAATTAATCTCTCCTTAACCATTCCTGCATTCAATCCTGATCAACATGAGGTTGTTCCAAGAGTTTTTGATACTTACAACTATATTTATGCATTTTCCACATTTCTTCCCTTCTCATCTAGTCCTTCACCTTATATTCTTTCTTTTATTTTTTGGCACATTCAGTTGCTGCCTGATTTTTATCTACTTTTAGTTTGATTTCCATTCCCGCTTGATGCAGATATATTTCTGCTAAGCTAAGCAAGGAAATCATCTTAGACTTATTCTCCTCATGTTTCAAAAGTTTCACTATATTTGGGTCTTGTTAGGTTAGCAAATATGTATGCAGTCCCACTATTGCAGGTATATACATGTAATCAATTTTCGAGGAGGCCCATACTTCCTTCAGAGTGAGGAATATATAGTCTTGGTATGCACTGATTTTTATAAATCACTTGATGAGCGTGAAGCATCCTTCTTGTTTTCCTGTATAATCTATCCAGCACCTTTTGGGCCCAGTCAATCACTCCAAAACTGTAAGTTAGGACAGGAAGAGCAAATTGGTTTATAGCCTGGAATTTGTTCCTATATGTCAGTGCTGTTTTTAGTATTAATTTAAGTCTTCTGAAATACTCCTTACTAAGTTTTATTTGCATTTGTTCATGTTTTGTTGTTGATCCTTCTTCAGTTCCCAAATATTTATACACTCCCTCTTTCTCAAGTTCCTTTATATCACATTCTTATCCCAAACTGATGTTTTCTTGATGCTGTAACATTACTGCTTTAAAGATTGCTTCAGCACATTTATCAAGACCAAATGACATTCTTATATCATTTGAAAACGTTTTGATAACTTGCAGTTGTGCTTTCAGTTACTCATCTAATGAACTGCACAGTTTTAAATCATCTACAAAAAGAAGATGAGAAGTCTTTACACTTTGTTGTTTTCTGGGAGGCAAATTATAGTCTTGGCCTAATCTGTTAAGTAGACAGCTTAATGGTTATGGGCAAAACAAAAGAGCAGTGGTGACAGAGAGTCACGCTGGAATATCCCCCTTTTAATTTTTATCCCTGAATAATAATTTGTCCTTTATCATGGCTTAACTACAAAGTGGTTTGCCACTGTTTCAAGGTCATTGTAATGTAATTGATCAGTATAGGGTGTATCTTATACATTTTTAAGCAGTCTTTTATCCATGGAAAATATTAAGATACAACCAAACACCCTAATACTGGGTGATTTCAACTACCCTGCCATTAATTGGGAAAACTACTTGGTTACCAACTCCTTTTCCCAACGGTTCTTGGAATTCATAAATTCCAACGCCCTGGATCAACTAATCCATTGTCCCACCAGGGGCACCAATATCCTAGACCTGGTCATTACCAACATGGGAGATAGATGCTCCACACCAGTGGTCATCCCCTCATTGGTCAGGTCTGACCATAAGCAAATCACCTTTGACAGCCACATCCCACCCCTACCCCCCAGTAAGGAAACCTCCTTAAAAAACTTCTCCAAAGCCAACTTCATGCTACTGAAGTCAGAAATGACAAACTTCACAACACCCATGCAGACAGGATCTGGAAGTTCGACTGCAGAATCCTACACTAAGGCACTGTATGAGCACATCCACTTGTGCATGAATCATGCCATCCCAAATAGAACCAAGATGCTCTTCTCCAAAAAAAATAAAGCCAATCTGGTGGTCCCCTGCTATAAACAAACTATACAACAGAAGGAAGAAACTGTTGCAGAAAAGAGGAAAATCCCAGGATGCAAAAAACTCTCACCAGCCTCAGTAAGAAGCCAAGATCCCTCATAAAATCCTGCACTAAGGCACTGTACAAGCACATCCACTCGTGCATGAATCATGCCATCCCAAATAGAACCAAGATGCTCTTCTCCAAAAAAAGGAAACCAATCTGGTGGTCCCCTGCTATAAACAAACTATACAACAGAAGGAAGAAACTGTTGCAGAAAAGAGGAAAATCCCAGGATGCAAAAAACTCCCTCACCAGTCTCAGTAAGAAGCTGAGATCCCTCATAAAATCTTCAAAAGCTAGTTATGAAAATAAAATTGCCAAAGATTCCAAAGACAACCACAAGGCATTCTATAGTTATGTCAAGAATCTAAATGGCAATGCTCAGATCTGCTCTGAGCTACAACAGAATGGCATTAAATATACTGATCCCAAGGATATTGCCAATATCCTGGCAGATGGATTTAGTGCCAACTTCACCCCCCTCTCACCCCCTAAAGGGCCCATTTCAATACCAAAAGATTGCCAAATTCTGATAATTATGGCCACACAGGTAGAAACCACACTCTCCACAGCTAAGAATACAGCATCCATGAGACCAGATGACATCCCAGGCTGTGTAGTACATGAACTACAAAATAAACTGGTACCTCACCTAAGTGTCATGTTTAATTATAGCCTCACCTCAGGCTTCGTGCCCACTGAGTGGCACACAGCTGCAGTTATCCCGCTCCACAAGGGAGGATCCACCTTGCATCCTGGGAACTACCATCCCATCTGTCTGACAAGCCTGATCTGCAAGGGCATGGAACGCATTATCATGGAACTTATAAACAAAGACATTGGCAACCTTCAAACCTAGTTTGGGTTTGTGAAGGGCCAATCTTGTCTCCTGAATCTGATTGACATCTTCGAATCAGTCTCCAGAGCTGTGGACAAGGGTAAGGTGGTCCACACAGTCTATTTGGACCTCGCCAAGGCCTTCGACACCATCCCCCACTCTGGAATCATAGATAAATTTAGTAAGCTGGGCATAAATCCCTATGTCACTCGATGGGTTGCCAATTGGCTAACTGACGGAACCCAGACTGTAAAAGTAGCCGACTCCAAATCCAGTTCCAGACAAGTGACAAGTGGAGTACCTCAGGGTTCAGTCCTGGGACCACTCTTGTTTGGCATCTGCTTCTCTGAAGTACAGGCCAACACTAAGGGACTCTGGCTAACAAAGTTCACAGATGACTGCAAACTGGGAGCCATTATTGAATCCCCAAATGATGTGGATATTCTACAAAAGGGCCTTACAGAAACAGATGCCTGGTGCCAGAGCCATGGGCTCAAGCTTAATGCCAAGAAATGTATAGTTATCCCTTTGGAAAAAAACATGTACCCATGAATTACCACATAGGTGGCAGGACACTAAACATCGAAAGTGTGATGAGAGACTTAGGGACACAGGTGGACAGTGGTCTCACTTTTGATAACCACATCACCACAACAGTCAGGAAATCCTTCTATGTGGCACACCTCATCACTAAGGGCTTTTAATCCAGAAAAAAGGAGGTCATTGTCCCACTGTACTCATCCCTCATTAGACCCATTATAGAGTATAATGCCCCATTTGGTATGTACCTCACAAGACATCTGCAAGAGCTGGAAAGGCCACAGAAATACCTCACTAAAAGAATCACAGGCCTAAAGCAGATGCCATATGCTGACCATCTAAATAAACTCCAGCTATACTCTGTGGCATATCGTCTACTCAGAGGCAATCTCTGCTTAACATACAAGGCCACGTCAAACCCTGAGCTGTTGGACATGCTCCACTTAAAGAAATCCCAATCCCACAGAGCCACAAGCTCCAGGGATCTAAACCTTGTCATCACAATGAACAAAACATGCTGGAGGGATAGTTTCCTGACCCAGAGACTGCCCATACTCTGGAATAGACTGCCCATACATGTCAAGCAGAGCGCCTCATTGGCCGTCTTCAAAAGGAACCTTGATGATTGGCTGGGAGATAGGAAATTCACCCCGGGGATCATGTCAGTCGCCCTGCTAGACAGGGGTCCAGAGAAGTAAATATTGTGGGAAGAAATATCCAGAGAATTGTTATGGCTAGGCTTGCATAGGCCTTAGGGCAGTTAGCCTAGTACCAACCTATGAACGTGGGTCAAATGCATTTTTTTGTAGTCTATGCCATACATAGATTCTTCCCCTTTTTACAGTTATCCATTATGACTTTATTTAACATCAAATGATTGTCTATTCCATATTACTTTCTTTTATTACCCTTTTTGTCTATTGCCAAATTGATTTTTCTTCTAAATGACTATAAAGTCTGCCTGCATCAATTCTGGTGTATAGTTTATATGTTGTCGGAAGGCAAGTTATTGGTCTATAGTTATTAGGATAGCTTGCAGGTTTATTCTTAAGTAGGAGTGTTGTTTTTCCTAGTTTTGGCTAGGCTTGTGTCTGTTCGGGGCGTGCATATAAATAGTTCTTACTCATGGCTAAATCGTCATGTAAAGATGCTAATACTTTTAGCCAGAAGTTAGGTACTGCATTTGGACCTGGGGTTTTCCAATTCGGAGCTTTTCGTAACTTTATTTCAATCTCTCTGGCTGTTACTTCATCTCCTTTCTTATCCTGCACATTTGAATTTCTCATTCTTTCTTTTACTACCTCTATCAATTTAGCATCCTTGTTATGTTCCATAGGATCTTCATAGATACTTCTCAAAAATGTATCTGTTTCTTCTTTTTTTGGTGGTGTTTCAATTCCTTTTGCCTTGTTTCCCAATTCTTTACAAAAATGTTTTTGGGGCATCAATGAATGGCTTATTTTGTACTTTTCCCTCATACTTAGCATATATTCTGCTTGTGCTGATATTTTTAATTTATTATTTGTGATAGTGCATGATAGATCCTGATGTGTTCCGATACTGTGCATTGCTTTTATCACGTCTTTCTGAGCATTTCTGTTGATCTGCTCCCTCTTCTATACTCTTCTAACAGTGACACTTCTTGTCTCAATTGCTTTATAGTTTTTTCTGTTCAGTACTTCCATGATGGCATTTGATTTCTCCCCTCCCTTCCCTCACTACTCTGTGCTCTTGTGGTAAAATTTTATCTGTTATTAATTTAGCTACATGGTAATGTATCATATTTACCTCCAAAATAGCTTGAGACATGACCTATCAGGATCACTTGCATGTAACTTTTCAACTGCAGCCTCAAAACAGGCTATGTACCATGTGAATGGAGGACTGCAATGGTTATCACTCTCCACAAGGGTGGACCATCAACCAACCTCAGAAACAACAGACATTATTGAATAGTCTAATCTGCAAAGCCATGGAATGAATCATCATAGAAATGATTAATAAAGACATTGGTAACCAACAGAAACTGGACCCATCATGGTCTGGTTTTATCATAAGAAAGTCATGCCTACTTAACCTAGTAGAATTCTTTGGATAGGGTCACCAAGAAAATGGATGAGAGGAAAGCACTACATTCTGCCTAAATAGACCTGGATAAGGCAGTGGATGCAATACCCCACTCAAGTACTGTTGACAAACTCACTGAACTAGGCATAAATCTGTATAAAACCCACTGAATTGCCAGATGGTTCACAGATAGAACCAAAGAAGTCAGGATTGGTGAGACTACCCCCATCAAGAGACCAGCAGAGTACATCAGGGCTTTGAGCTGGCCCTACTCTTGTTTGGCATCTACTTATCAGAGGTTAAGGATAATGTCAAGGCCATCTGCCTCACCAAGTCTGCAGATGACTGCAAATTAGGAGCTATCATAGATTCCCCCCATGACACAAACATCCTGCAATGACTGGTGCCAATACCACAGATTAAAACTCAATGCCAAGAAGTGCATTATACTACCTTTTGGGAAAAAGTCCACCCAGGTTAATTATTCCATCAGTAAGACACCCCTAAGTTGTTAGGGACTTGGGAACATATGTAGACAGTAATCTGACCTTTGACTAACACATAGCCAGAGTAGTAAGAAAATGATTGTATGTTGCCCAACTTATATGCAAGAGCATGGTATCCAGGTCCAAGGAAGCTATAGTACCACTTTACTCATCCTTATCAGACCCACCATTGAGTACAATGCCCCCTCTGGTGTGCACCTGACCAGGCATATGCAACAGTTGGAATGCCCATTGAGGTTCTTCACCAAGAGAATCCAGGGTATTAACACATTGTCCTTTAGAGATTGCCTTAAATCCATATCTCTGTGGTCAGTCCTACAAGTTACTGAGAGGCAATCTATGCCAGGCATATAATGTATCCTTATATGCAGTCCTGATGGACCTTTTGCAAATCTACAAATTAACAGCCCCAAAAATACTAGATCCAAGGATTTAAACTTGCAACATAAGTAGTACATGCTGACATGACAGATGTCTCAAAGGATCCGCACACTCTGGAACAGGCTTTCCATTCATGTGAAACAGAATCCCTTTTCAAATGAAACCTTGACCATTAGATAGGAAATCAAAAATTCACCCCCAATCTAACCCCCATGCCTCTGATAGAGGCTAGCAGTAAATATTCTGTAACTAGCATACCTCCTTACTAAATTTTTCCAACATCCTAACATACACCTTCAAGCAGAAGGCCAAATTACATGACATCACAATTGCGTTGGGTTGCGCAGCTAGGCTTATAAAGGCCCTGGTGGTTGTTATACACCTATGAACCTATGAATGCAGTATTTATTAAACAATACTTAGAACTATGGGCATGTTTAAATATTTTTGCAAGGAGCTGCACACACATATCCCCTCTGCCTTTATTTTCTGGCCATAGCATGACCTCCTTTCATTTCTTACAACTAGGCAGCAGTAGCCATTTTTTCATGCTTTAATTAACTTGCATCATAGCAGTTAATATACATATTCAGTATAGCCCCACAGCTCATCAGATATCACAGTATTATTAGATTATTACCATACAACCTGGTGCACTGATATTTGGTATTGTTACAGTATGTTATTATACTTGCTGTGCATTAATAGCTGGCATTATTATAGTATTACTATACAGACTGGTACGCTAATATTTAATATTATTACATTATTATTATACAGACTGGTGCTTTAATATTCAGTATTATTACATTATTAACATATAAGCCGGTGCACTAATATTCGGTATTGTTGCGTTATTACTATATTGGCTGTGCACTGATATTCTGTATTATTACTATACTGGCTGTTGCACTAATATCCAGTATTATTACAGTATCACTATACAGACTGGTGCTCTAATATTCTGTATTCTTACAGTATTACTATAATGGCTGGTGCACTAATATTCTGTACTATTACAGTATTATTATACAGACTGGTGAACTAATATCTGGTATTATTACAGTATTACTATACAGACTGGTGCTCTAATATTCATTAATATTATTACATTACTATGCAAGCTGATGTACTAATATTCAGTATTGTCCCAGTATTATTATACTGGCTGTTGCACTAATATCCATTATTATTACAGTATTGCTATACAGACTGATGCACTAGTATGTGGTGTTATTACAGTGTTATACAGACTTGTGTTCTAATATTCAGTAGTATTATTACATTTTTGCTATACAAGCTGATGCATGAATATTCTGTATCGTTACAGTATTATTATTATACCGGTTGGTGCACTAATATTCAGTATTATTACAGTATTGCTATACAGGCTAATGCACTAATATTTGGTATTACAGTATTACTATACAGAGTGGGGCACTAATATTCTGTATTATTACTGTACTACTATACAGGTTTGTGCACTAATATTCATTATTACAGTATTACTATACAGACTAGTGCACTAATATTCAGTATTACCATATTACTATACAGCCTGGTGCACTAATAGTGGGTATTACAGTATTACTATACAGGCCGGTGTGCTAATATTTGGTATTACAGTATTACTATACAGACTGGTGCACTAATATTCAGTATTACAGTATTAGTATACAGACTGGGGCACTAATATTCTGTATTACTACTGTACTACTATACAGGCTTGTGCACTAATATTCATTATTACAGTATTACTATATAGACTAGTGCACTAATATTCAGTATTACCATATTACTATACAGGCTGGTGCACTAATATTCGGTATTACAGTATTACTATACAGGCCGGTGTATTAATATTCTGTATTATTACAGTATTACTATACAGGTTGGTGCACTAATATTCAGTATTACTATACAGATGGGTGGACTAATATTCTGTATTATAATAGTACTACTGTACTGGTTGATACTAATACTCCATATTATTGCAGTATTACTATATAGGCTGGTGCACTAATATTCAGTAATTCAAAAAAGAAATCTCAAAAATGACTCCTCCAGTTGGCAACCACACTTCACTATCTGCTCCACTTATCACACTTTTTTACAGTCCCCTCCACTCCTTTTGTTCTTCTAACTGCTAATAAATGATTGCACTTCACATGAAGGGGCATGCCAGGAAGTAGCATAATCATTTTGCCCCAGATGGTGGTCTGTAGTGACATCACAGTAATGTGCATGCTTTCTCCACCTAACAAACGATGCCATCAACCATGTCCCCTAGCTACAGTTCACAGAATTCTGTTCAATCTTTGCTAAGGTGCTTCAGCTGTTGTCTGAGTTAATCTTTCACCCTCTACACCAAGGTGAGGAAAAACTCCTTGCTAAGTATCTCTGTGAGTTCTTCAACTTCCTAAGTTTGTTTCTAAACCTGTTGAACCCTAGTCTGATGGGCCAGGTAGAATTATGAACTTTTATCATATAAGTCACTGTCGTATTCTCACACTGAATTATTGGAAATGTCAAATGGATGTGTTTCAAGGAGACTGCTAAGAGAAAAAAGATGAAAAAAGAACTGAGAATGGTTATATTCTAATCCAGTGATGGTGAACCTATGGCACGCGTGTCAAAGGTGACACAACACAATGTTTTAGGTGACACACAAGTGTTCACCAGCACAAGTTACCAAAGAAACTGAAATAACAAAAATACAAGAAATATGTGACCCTGCACTTACTTATTAAAACTCAGCAACAAAAAAGGCATTAATTGATGTTAATCAAATCAAATGCAATGTGTTCCATATTTTTTTCAGTTCAATTCAAAATCACTATTAAACGTAGGTTAATTTTTTGGTGCACTATTTTAAGCCCAGTTATCACTGTGTATTGCTTGTGGATGACCTCTTCATTCTATGGGAGGGTGAAGAGGTCGATCTACTATTGTTTATTGAACACTTAAATATTAGTTGTAGTTTTCTGAAATTTACGTGTCAATATTCCAGAGAAGTAATAGATTTTCTGGGCATTAGACTTATTATAGATAATCAGAATTTTCTACATACTAATTGTTTTTGAAAAAATTGCCAAAGGGCAATGTATTTGCATAGAACAAGTATGCACCCCCAGCATGTGTTTCACAATGTACTGAGAGGGCAAGTCATGAGATGCTGTAGACTTACAGCTAGAGAGACAGACTTTGAAACTCAATTAAAACAACTAAAAAGAGATTTTGTAGGCAGAGGATATGATAGTAAGGATGTTGTGGAGGCATGTAATTATGCTAGACATATTAGAAAGGACAGGACAAAGCCATACTACTCAGACAGGGGAAGTTGTAATACTAAGCAACAAATGAGGCATACTAAAGTAGCAGTGGCACTCACTCATACGAGTGACAATCGAGCATTAAGGGAGATACTAGAGAATAACTGGCATTTCTTACAGGTAGATAGAGAGATAGCAGGTTTAGTAGGTGAAAAGCCCTTTTTAGTTTATAAGAATAGTAGAGCTCTTAAAAGGATTTTATGCTACCCTAGAAATATTATAAATATGACTCCAAAGACAGTGGACTATGTGAAGCAGCACGACACACTCGTATCTTGAATAATCTCCAAAGATTTTATTAACGCACGGTGTTTAGAGTTTGTATATTTTTGGACTATTGCTCTCCTTTTTTATTCTAAATATGACGGTACAAGCCAGTCGGAGGAACTAGGAAATATATGAAATGTAATTTTTGCCAATACATTTTTTTTTTACTGAAATGATTTTTATTTTGATGAAGTAACACAATAATTTAATACATTCATAACATTCAATAACTATTTACAGTATTTATCCTCTCAACAATCGGCGTATGTATCTGCTCCCCCAAACGCCAAAGATGCGCACCACAAGGTGTAGAACTTCCTTGTATACACTGACAAAACAGGTCGAACACCCAAAGTGAAAATCACAAATTTATTGCACAATCCACGTTAAGCGCTTTCACCCACTCAAAACGTAGGCTTCATCAGAACAATTTAAAAGTGACATTCAGTTACTTAAATTCTATTTCATTTTGGCGCCATTTCATGTACCAAGCTATATTTAAAGTGACATACACATAACCATAAAAACATGTTCGCAAAAAAATTTTTTTAAAAACTCATGACCTGCATTTAAACCTTATATTATGCCCTATTACTGTAATATAATATAAAAAGTAAAGATTGGTATAAAAATGAAGATTAGTATAAAAAATGAAATTTAATATATAAAAATGAAGTGTAATAAATGAATTACTTTAACGGTATTCTAATATACTTTTCAACGATATGTTGTCGTTAAGACCAGGGGGGGTAGTGGCATCAGTTAAAATTTGCCAATAACATTCCTTAAATAACAAAAAATTCTTGTAATTACCCCCCCTAGGATTGGGCTTAACAATCTCTAAAATACCGAATCTGAATTGATGTTCTACCCCTTTCTGCATAACATGCTTTGCCAAGGCATTTTTTTCATCCAACTTATTTATACAATACATATGAGCATAGATTCTCTTCTTGAACCTTTGCTCAGTTTTGCCTATATACTATATTGCCTATACCTTTGAGGGCTTTGTAGAATATTTAAATCAGAGTAGCAGTTTTTTGAAATTTACATCCCAGAGTAATGATTACGGGGTACCATATTTGGACACATTGGTCACTAGGAAAGATGGCAGGTTCCATTCTAGAATTTATAGAAAGGAAACATTTACCAATTCGTATTTGGATTATGATAGCTGCCATCCTACCAAAACCAAGATCAACATTTTTAAAGGCCAATGTATCAGAGCCCTGAGAATGACAACATCTATGGAAGAGGTCAACAGTGAAATACAGTACATTATGTCTTTATTCAAGGAGAGGGGTTACCGTATGAATATGATGAAAAAGATTAGGGAAGAACTTATGTCAAGACGGGGAACCAATCTATTTCCATTGTTAGGAATTAATAATCAGGAATCTACAGTCAGTACTATTGACACAAACGTGTCTAGAAATAATTTAGGAAGGGCATGTATTGTTGAATTTAGTCCATATAGTAAGGAGGTAGAATGTATATTAAATAAATACTGGTACACCTTACTAACAAATGATGCCATGATTGAAATAATAGGTACAAAGCCGAAATTAGTGTATAAAATGGCACCTAATTTAAAATATTTGTTAGAAAAAGGTAAAAGTGTAGATTACAACAAAGGCGGTGTCAAAAATAAAAATAAAAACATATACACTAGGAAATGTGGTAATTGTAGCCAGTGTATTTATATAACACAGGAAAGTGAGGTAAAATTGTCCAATTATAATGGAACTAAGATTTTCTTTAAGAAAGGTAATTGCAACAGCAAATTCCTGGTATATATGGCAAAATGCACAGCATGTTCTGCATATTATATAGGCAAAACCGAGCAAAGGTTCAAGAAGAGAATCTATGCTCATATGTATTGTATAAATAAGTTGGATGAAAAAAATGCCTTGGCAAAGCATGTTATGCAGAAAGGGGTAGAACATCAATTCAGATTCGGTATTTTAGAGATTGTTAAGCCCAATCCTAGGGGGGGGTAATTACAAGAATTTTTTGTTATTTAAGGAATGTTATTGGCAAATTTTAACTGATGCCACTACCCCCCCTGGTCTTAACGACAACATATCGTTGAAAAGTATATTAGAATACCGTTAACGTAATTCATTTATTACACTTCATTTTTATATATTAAATTTCATTTTTTATACTAATCTTCATTTTTATACCAATCTTTACTTTTTATATTATATTACAGTAATAGGGCATAATATAAGGTTTAAATGCAGGTCATGAGTTTTTAAAAAAATTTTTTTGCGAACATGTTTTTATGGTTATGTGTATGTCACTTTAAATATAGCTTGGTACATGAAATGGCGCCAAAATGGAATAGAATTTAAGTAACTGAATGTCACTTTTAAATTGTTCTGATGAAGCCTACGTTTTGAGTGGGTGAAAGCGCTTAACGTGGATTGTGCAATAAATTTGTGATTTTCACTTTGGGTGTTCGACCTGTTTTGTCAGTGTATACAAGGAAGTTCTACACCTTGTGGTGCGCATCTTTGGCGTTTGGGGGAGCAGATACATACGCCGATTGTTGAGAGGATTTGCATCTAACTGCTTTTATTTACAGTATTTACATTCAGCCTGAGATAAAAACATTTGTAGTTAAATAATAAGTTAATATATAAACTATGATAGTTAGGAAGAGTTTGGTTCCATCTGTAGGGTATCAATCAAATTCAATACTTTCCTCCACGGACTATTAACCAATGGCTTAGGAGAAGTTCTTAACTCTTTAGTTCTTTTCTCTATTAGTATGCATTTATTCAGTGATGATAGGAATTCCTCCATTGTGGGTGCTACATTAGAGTTCCATCTTCAAGTTATACATTTTCTGGCTATTGCTAACATTATCCACAACAGATACAGGTCATCTTTCTTCATATTATTACTATTAACAACATTCAATAAAATGAAGGACTTTGTCAAAACAAATATATCAGTATAGATAGCTTGCAAAATGTTGTTACTCTCATTCCAATATGGTTTAATATTAGTACAGTCATAAAAAATGAGACCAGTCAGCATTAGTGGACAGATGACATCTCCAGCATAACTTGTTGTTTGAAGGGTTCATTTCTGAGAGTTTCTCAGGTGTCAAAAAGGATATGTATAGAAATTTCCAATGAAAAATCCTCCAGAACTGTGAGTAAGAAGTTAGTTTAACTGAAAATAAAATATTTGTTTTATCTTCCATTGATAATAATACTTGAAACCCTTTAGTTAGGTATTGCCAGTAAGAATCTTTAGGAGCTGTCTTATAGACAAAATGTTATATAGATAGGATAATTCATTCTTAACATTGATATTATTATATAGAATTCCAAAAACCCAGTTTATAATTTTTGGTACGGTTTTGAAGGATGTTATTTATTATTCTACACAGATCCTTAGTGTATGCTGTGACACTCTGAAGACCCAACCAGTCATTAGGGGATAGGCCATAGGTTGACAATATACTTTGCGTGTTCAAAGCTTGTTGGTTTTCAATATATTGCAACAAACAAAATATGTTATTATTTTCCCATAAACCAAAAATCTCTCTATGTTTTATATCAGGGAAATCCCTTGTAATAGTAAGGACAGGAAGAAATGGAAACAGTTGATCTGCTGTGGCGACCCCTAACGGGAGCAGCCGAAAGAAGAAGATGAAGTAAATGGCATTAAAAATCTATGCCACAGTTTTATATCTAAATTTGTGTTAATGAATTTTCTAAACACATCAAAAATATTGTTTATTAGTGTTAGTTTAGTTAATTTTGTTGTACTATACTGTAAATTTAAACTTAAATAGTGCCATATCTTGTTATATTTGTCAGTTACCAAAGCATTCTTTGATAAACAATTTTTCATTCATCAGTATAATGGAGTGTAACTGTTTCCAATTGGAAAAGTATCTAGGATTTATCCAATTCATCACTATTTTAATTATAGATGCCTTTATATAAGTTTCAGTCTCTGGGAAGTTTAACCCCCCTTGTTCCCAATTTCTGATATGATGAGAATATGCCACTCTATTTTTTTGGGGTACCATAGGAATTTCATCAAAGTTGAAGTGATTTCTTTAAGGATTTTCTTTCCTGGTGGAAGTATAAGGGCTTGTGCTGTATATAATATTTTAGGTAACAAAACCATCTTTATCAGTTGTAACCTATCATCAAATGTTATAAACAAATCATTCCATTTGCTTATTAATGTCTTGATTAAGTCTATGGCTTTAGCATAGTTAAGCTGTAAGGTTTCCTCTATATTCATGCCTAGGGCTATTCCAAAATAGTCTAGTGTTGAAACTTGGTTTCCAATAATATGATTAACGGGAACCTGTATGTTCTTTTTTTATTTAATAATAAATATTTTGATTTAGATTTGTTGGAGAGTCCTGAGATTTTTTAGAAATTTGTTGTTACTATATTCACTACACTTAACACTTCCTTAGAGTTGGGTAAGGTAAGTAAGACATCATCAGCAGACATCATTATTTTAGAAATATATTGGTCATATATATTTATACCTCTTATATTTGGGTTATTATGTATTAAAATGGCAAGTATTTCTATGGTCAGAGCAAATAGGATAGGGACATGGGACATCCTTGTCTAGTACCTCTAGTGATTTGGATTGCTTTGGAAGTAAAGGTACCTAATTTGACATATGCTAGATTATTTTCATAGATTTTTTTCTTTATCATTGTTATAAAAAAGGGGGAATCAAATAACTGTATGACTTTAAATAAATAACCCCAATTTAAGGAGTCAAAGGCCTTTTGAATATCTAGACCTATTATCAATGCTTCATGGTTTCCTCTTTTGATGTAATCTATCAGAGTTAATACTCTTTTAATATTAACCTGTGTATGCCTGCTATGTGTGAAACCAGTTTGGTCTTCATTATGGAACAGAGGAAAAAAGCTTGGCCATTAATAAAACTGTTAAAGCAGAATAACATCAAAACTCAGCTTGGCTTTCCTGCCAGAATCAAAATTCTATATCAGTTTGCCAATACATTTTTGAAGGTGTGGAATTTGTACATCCTGATACAGGAATTTCTCTTTAACATAGAGGCTGATTGCAACAACATGAATTTAGTGTATTTAGCCTGGTGCGCTCTCTGCAGAGCATTCTATCTGGGTAACACCAACAGAAGGCTAAGAGAGCGCATCAGGGACGGTATGTACTGTTTGAAAAGAGAACAAACTTATAGTGCTGTTGCCAAATGTATTTTATCTTGTGGAGCTGGACACCACTTTCAGTTTAATGTACTAGAAATAGTTAAAGAGGATGTCAGGATGGGTGACATCAGTTCAAGAACAGAGGAGGGAGAGCTTGACTGGATAATAAGACTGGGGGCACATATAGGACAGGGTTGGAATGACCATTTTTCCATCGTTTCCAAATTGAAAAATAGGAGACTGCTAAAAGGAACACATGAAATAAACTGACGTCACTGAATTCTATAATGTTAGCTCTACTTTATTTTATTTTGATTCTATGTTATTTCATGCTTATTTTATGCATCTTAGATGTATATTTTATTGTGAGTGCTTTAATTTAATGGTGGGGAGGTGCTTTGAGTATATGATTGACTGTGATCTGTTCATTCGAAATTTGACTATTTGCATGAGTATAAAAGGGGGGCTGAGTCTACTTGTTTATGGTCTCATGAAGCAAACAAAAGTATGTGAAAGCGCTTACCTGTTGTAACTTACTTGAAATAAAGGGATTTTATCTGGAAATAAAACGTGTGGATCTGTAACTTCACCTGGCTTGAGACTGTGAACATTCTGTGGATTTATAACTTGACTTAGCTTGAGACTGTGAACATTCTGCCATAGCTGCTTCGATATTTGGCTGCATATACATTATTCTGTTTCCTCTTAACCTATCTCCTAATAAATGAACCCCAATTTATTTTATATTTCTTATTTCTGAATAGTAATTTCCCCCCTTTACCTCAACAACAACAACAAAAAAAAAAAAACACAAACTATGCTTATGGTTTCAGACTTGATAAACTTCAGAATACAAAACCTGTTTTGCTAGAAACTTTATATGTTTATAAGAACAATATTTAAAATCTATTCCTGATTTTGGGCCTACGTCCCACCATTATTTTGGCTTTGTCCAAAATTCTTGGGCTGTGGGTCTGAGATGTATGCTTGGACCATTTAACAATCTTTTTCTAATGTAAATGCTTCTGTGCAGGATAAAACACAACTTCTCTACTGCTACGCAAATGTAAGAAACTACCATTGCTGTTCATATGGCCTATTGTTAGCTACTGTTTATATATATATATATATATATATATATATATATATATATATATATATATATATATATATATATATGTGTTTGTATTGTATAGAGTAATTATTTTACAATTGCTTCTATGCGGCTAGAAAATATCTAGTGAAAGAAGTAGAATTGTATTAATATCTGTTCTTAGAAAAGGATTTTTGGATGAATTCATTAGACTTACTTAGCAGGCATTGAATAATAATAAAAGTAAAGTCTGAGTGGGTCACAGAGTGTCACTTAAGGGCACAGAAGGTTAACCGTAAGTGGTGTCAAATACAAATCTGGTGGCCAGCAGGGTGGCAGAGAGGGTTACTGAAGGTGCTGGTTCTTTTCAGTGTGTATAGAGAAGGTCAGGAAGGAAAATTATGCTTTTCTACAAATGGCATGAAGATATGAACTAGGGCTGTTACATGAGAATGTGCAATAACAACGACAGCACGGGTGAATAATCTAAAAAGTGGCATTCAGTGCAAAATATGCATTTAGAAAGGAAATGCCTGCAGAATATGTACACAGCTAAACAATCATAGAAATTGAAAGCAGCACAGAGATGAGGAACTATATCAGTTGATCTAAAGGCAAGTAAGCAGTGTAACAAGACAGTGAGGATGCCAGGATGATAATATAATAAAATAATAATACCCATTTGTTAACCAGCAGGCTCTTGGGTCATCTCCTTTTTCAGGGCTAATTCAGTAGCACTGGCTGGTTAACTGACCTGCTCAATTTCACATAGTATGCAAGTGAGGGCTAAAGGGCATCAAACAGTGTACTACAGGAACTATAGCTCACAGCCTTGACCCTCTATGCCAACTGCCATAATGAAGGGAAAATGCATCATCACAGAAAGCAAGAAGTACTTGTTTTCAAAGAAATTTGGTAAGAACCAGTAAAGAGTACTGGGTGCAGTTCAGGTACATCCTGTGGTATTCAGTAAAATCTTCCTTGCTCATGCTAACTGCCCAGCGCTGGTTGGTCAGTCAGCACAACAGTGAGAAAATGTGTTTCAGAGATAGGTATGGCTGCTGTGAGAACAACTTGACTACTGGCTCATTAATATATCTGTGAACTGAGCAATAGTGCAGTCAGAGATGACTGTGCTAGTGTTCTCCCTAGTGACTATGTTTTGTGTTTAAAAAGGCACCTCCCTATACACACACACACACACGTTCATGTAGCCTAATTCATGTTCATACAGCACACACACACTCACAAGTAGATATACATACATACATACATACATGCCTAAATATACACACAGACACATGCCCCTATTCCCATGTCTTTCCTGTACTTACCTGCACCATGAGATCTTCCATAGGAGTGAATGTGTGACCACTGGGATTTTGCAGCTGTCGTTATTTTTGCCTAGAGTAAAATTTTTCTCAGCTGACCAATTTAAGGAATCACCCAGACAATTGAATTGGGAGCCATGGGCATTTCTGGGGAAAAGCTGATGGATAATTAACATTAGCCATTCCCCCTTCTGCCACATTAGCATACAGCTTTGCCTTCATGTCTGCTCTCTATTTAGAGGCCCTACAAGAGGAAAAACTCAGTAGTAGAGTGACCTATGAATCAAAATGTAGATTTGATTTATTTTATTTTAGATAAGAACTACTTTTGATATGTTTCATAATAACAGCTATCTAAATTCCTTTTCTATATTTTGGAAACTAGAAAAGCACAGAGTTAAGTAGTTGTCCACCCTTAGACTTTTGTTTCTCCTGCACTGTATTTGCAATAACCCTATAATGTCTGTATATCCTTTCCTATGCACAAAGATATATCATTGGCCACAAAATAGCTAATAATCCTTCATCAAACAATTTAATTATTTTTATTTTACCACAAGTTTCTATGAGCCTGCATTGTTCGTATACTGTCTTACATTTACATATTTCACTTATATTACCTATAATCCTTGTATTTGTTTATACTGCTCTGTATACCCTAACTATGATCTTCCTCCTTTGTTTTTTGTTATTAAAAAGTTCTGTAATGTCTTCTGCATTAAATATTTCATGGATTATCTTATAATTGTCCCTTCATCCAGCACTATTCAAGCAAGTTAGATCCATTATATTTATATATCCCTATACCTAGGATCTTATGCATTATCTGTAACTATGCACTCTTGGGTTCTTTATACATCTAGTTTAATATACATTCTAGAACCATTATTATTACATTCTAGAACCATTATTATTTTATAAATGCATCTTCATTACATCTTAGTATCGTGTCTTGTTTCACTCAGTGTTTTCTGCACAGTGTTAATTCTTACATGCAAAATACACTTACTAACCTCACGTGATTCTTTTTGCATTTTATTTTCTCCATCTATTGAGTCTTACCCAGGGTAGTTCTGAGCAGGTTGCTTTCTTTCTTGGTTATAAATTACTTCATTTTTCACATCAACATATTAATGTGATGTGAGATGAAACCAAACTGCCCAAAGAAAATCTGCACAGACATGGGGAGAGCTACATGCAATCTCCATATAGATAGTGATTAGTTAAGACCCACAAAGTTCTGAGGGATTAATTTTAATCACCAAGCACACACGCTGTTTCCTACATACTAACGCTTTCTTTACATTAACATGCTTTGCTTTTACTTTATGTGTTATCTTTTGGTTTGGAGGGTGGCCTAATGGTTAAGGCCTTACAAACACAAGGTGCAGGGTTTGAGTCTCACAAGGGATAATTGGCTAGGCTTAAAATGGCTCACAAGGGCAGTTACCTTAGTAACAACCTATGAATCTGTGTATTTCTACCCAATTTTCTACATTTAGGTTTATTTATTTTTTATAATCCGGGAAATTGACTAATCTAACGAACCTTTTATCCACAACTAAAGAAATACAGAAAAGCAATTAGGAATGCACACATGAATGCCAGTCAAACAATCCAGCAATCATTTATTCAGAAACTTAAAAAAAATAGGCACTGAGCAAGTATTGGGAAACCTATCCTGTGTTTCAGAAACATTCCTTCTGTGACCACACAACGGCTACCGCAGAAGTGTGATGTGACTTAAAGGTAATTATCAAATAACTATCAGGAATCTTCGTGTTTAAGCAATAACTAGTTAAAAAAATACTCACAGAAATGATTGGGCTGTGGGTGAGGGTCCCCTAACAGAGTCACCAATGACAGACACAGAGGAGTTACTGGCATTTCTGTCTGTGAGTCCAGACAGTTCTGGAATCCATGGTGGAGTGCTGGACATCAGTGCTGCATTGCATAAAGCACACAGAGATTCACTAATGATTTACCAGGTGGGTATGCTGAGCATGTGGTACTGTCCTCAGTATTAGTCCAGTTCAGGGTACTAGAACTTAAAAATATGGCATCTTTGTTTTTACAAGAGCATCAGGACTGCAGGAACAAATGGTGTCTGTATAAGGTATGTTAAAACAGTACTTTTCCATAGTACTCTGTTATAAAGCAGTAGTTTCACATGGCTTTGGATGTTGATGAAGGGTTTGTCCCTAGACTGGTTAATGTTTTGGTGTTATTACAGGTGCTGTGTTATCTAGTTCCTCCACCATGGGTATAGGCCTTACTGATGTCCAGGAACTGCCTGTCCCTAATGAAGATGAAGATGATGATGATGATGACAACCAAATTCCAGGAAAGTTGGGGAAGTCACAGTGTCGGTGGAAGACTTGAGGAAATGTGATGAACACATCTTGACTCCCTTCCATGGACCCAACACCTGTACCTGTGCACTCCACATCACAGATCTAGGATAACCCTCATGGGCAGGAAGAGGCCAATATATTATATTGGGCGACTTCAACTACCCAAACATAGACTGGGAGCATTACTCTAGCTCCAACACCCTAGCCCAAAGGTTCCTAGAATTTATAAACTCAAATGCTATGGAACAACTTGTTACCACTCCCACAAGAGGGGAAAACATACTGGACCTGATCATCACCAACATGGGGACTCTATGCTCCAGACTAGAAGTGTATCCCTCACTGGTAAGATCAGACCATAAACTAATCTCACTGGATATTCACATCCCGACCCCACCCCTGCCCAGAAAACCACAGTGAAAAACTTCTCTAAAGCAAATTTCACACTCCTCAAAACCGAGGTGGAATCCTTCAAAGCCCCTGGGCCTGTGGAAAATACGGCCCAGACCGCAGAATCCTTTATAAACGCATTCTATGAACACCTTCAGGAATGCATGGATCATGTGATCCCAAATAAAACCAAGACCCAATCCTCCAAAGGCAGACGTCCTGTCTGGTGGACCCCAGCCATAAACAAACTATACAATAGAAGGAGGAAGCTACTAAATGATAGAGCAAAATCCCAAAAAGGGAAGGCATCACTGATCAGTATTGGCAAAAAACTACGGGAACTCATAAAATTGTCTAAGGCCAGCTTTGAGAGAAAAATTGCACAGGACACTAAGGATAATCACAAGGCTTTCTTTAGTTATGTTAGGAACCTGTCGGGTAATTACCAGATATGCTCAGAATTAGTCCAAAATGACAAAAAATACACTGAAACCACAGACATTGCCAACATCCGAGCTGACAGGTTCAGCGCAAACTTCTCCCCCCCCTCCCCACCAAAAGGGCAAATATCTATCCCAGCAGAGTGCTGCCCCCCCTGACATCTCAGATGCTCAGGTAAGAGCCGCCCTCTCCAAAGCAAAAAACACAGCATCAATGGGACCAGACGGTGTCCCGGGCTGCTTCCTACATGAACTCCAAGAAGAGCTAAACCCAAACATAAAACTACTGTTCAATCTCAGCCTTACTACAGGATATGTGCCCAAAGAGTGGCGTACAGCAACAGTGGTCCCTCTCCTTAAAGGTGGTGCCTCAACAGATCCTGGAAACTATCGCCCCATAAGCCTGACTAGCTTGGTCTGCAAAGCTATGGAAAGGATCATCATGGACCTCATAAATAAAGATATTGGGGACCTACAGACACTGGATCCTACCCAGTTCGGCTTTGTTAAGGGCAGATCCTGCCTCTTAAACCTGGTTGATTTCTTTGAAACAGTCACCAAGGCCATTGACGAGGGGTAGGTGGTGCACACAGCCTACCTGGACCTCGCAAAAGCCTTCGATACAATACCCCACTCTTGCATTATAGATAAGCTCACCAGCTTAAATATAAACCCCAATGTCACTAGATGGATTGCAAACTGGTTCAAGGACAGAACCCACATGGTTAGAATTGCTGGAGCCATGTCAGACTCCAAACCAGTTACAAGTGGTGTCCCACAAGGCTCAGTCCTGGGACCTCTCTTGTTCGGTATATATTTCTCAGAGGTACAGGCCAACACGGAAGGACTGTGGCTGACCAAGTTTGCAGATGACTGCAAACTGGGCACCATAATCGACTCTCCAGCCGACACAAGCATCCTCCAAAAGGGCCTCATAGAAACAGACAACTGGTGCCAGAGCCATGGCCTCAAGCTAAATGCCAAAAAGTGTATAGTCATCCCCTTTGGCAAAACAAAGTGCCCACAAATTACCACATAGGTGGTAATCCATTAAGTACAGAAGAAGTAATTAGGGACCTGGGGACCCAAGTTGATAGCAATCTCTCATTTGACAACCACGTGGCCAAAGTGGTTAGAAAAACATTTTATATAGCCCACCTAATCATGAAGGGATTAACATCTAGATCAGGGGAGGTCATCGTGCCTCTTTACTCATCCCTCATCAGGCCCATAATTGAGTACAATGCCCCTTTTGGGATGTACCTTACCAGACACCTGCAGCAACTGGAAAGACCCCAAAAGTACCTCACCAAGAGGATCAAAGAGCTCAAACAGATGCCATATGCTGCCCGGTTAAAGAAACTCCAGCTCTACTCAGTGGCATACCGCCTGTTGAGAGGCGATCTGTGCCTGACATATAAAGCCATGTCCAACCTGGAATTAATGGACATGCTGCACCTCAGAAAATCCAAATCCCATCGAGCTACGAGACTTGAACCTCAGCACTGAAATAAATAGGACATGCTGGAGGGACAGATTCATAACCCAGAGGCTCCCTTCACTCTGGAATAAAATCCCAGTCCAGGTTAGGCAGAGTGCCTCACTGACTCTCTTCAAGAGGAATCTTGATGAGTGGATGGGAGATGGTAGATTTACTCTGGGTATCACTTCTGTGTCACTGTTAGACAGAGGCACAGTATACTAACCTCGAAAAAGGGCATAGCAAAATAAATTTAAAATGGGTGGAAAAAGCCAAACACATTCTGGCTAGGCTTATAAATGCCCTAGTGCAGATAGCCTAGTATGAACCTATGAACCTATATATCAGTTTAGGGAGTGGCCTCATCCTTGCAGAAGAATTCCCCCTTGGTTGCCATCATTTCATTGAGTGAGATGTTGACCTCAGCAGTCAGCATGCTGGGGGCTGAACACACCAAGGGTACCACCCTCTTTCTGATCAGAGTGTCTCTATGGGTGCTATTCAGCATTTGTGCAGGACTAGAACATAAAGACAGGCAGAGACCAATGCAGCCGTAGCTGAGCTGGTTGGGGTAGTATATAGTCTGCATGAAGAGTTGTGGGAGTGCAATGGTCAGATGTGCAACATTATGGACAGTTACCTTAGGGAGTCTATACACAGCAGAATCTCCCTATCTGGCCAACCATTATGGTCACAGCACTTTCAACTGCCAGTCCACCTCTGCCTCCAGTGGGGAAGCCTACAATGAGAGGGGTAGGCATAGGCTATGACCCATAGTGTCACCATCACCTCGACACCACTATTCAGTGTTGAAGGCATGATGGGATATTTGTTTAGAATCCACCTGTAGCACAACCTGCTGTTCACACTTGCAGAGCATTCCATCCTGCGCTTATGCTGTGGATCATGCCTTCGACCTTCCCAGGAGAGGGTGGCCATATGGACAGGGATGTGCACATTCAGTTCGTTCATCTCCTGTGTGTGCCTTCAACTTGTCCATTAAACCCCAGCAGAGTGCTGCATCATCTGCTGGAGCTATATTCCTGCACATACACCCACACATTTGCACCATCCATCACTGCCCACTTCCAAGACGCTGGAGACATCACCACCACCCTGACTCCCCACAATCACCTGCCCATGCCACACACACACACACACACACACACACACACACACACACACACACACACACACACCATTAACCCTCATCCCCCATGTACACACTACCTAGTGTTGACACTTGGCCCTGTGGCCCTGTTTAATTCTGCATATGATGACAGTTGGGCTTCTTCCCCAGATTTCTGTTTCCTGGGCAGCCTGCACATGAAGCACAGTGTGACTATCCTATGCATGGTACAGCACAGTCTGGGCATATTTTGTTCTATGTCATGCTTATTCTGGCCCATAGTTACCAACTAGAGTGTACTGCTCCCATTCCTGCCTTGCATAGTCATTCCCTGTAGAAGGCAGCTTCACAGGCTCCTAATTGGGCACCCTCTCTTCTGCTAACTCTGGGTCTTCTTTCTCCCAAATGCCTCTGCCCTGCTATAACTGTTTGTATATCACCATGTGTTTAATATTGTACACACCACAAAGATCGCACTGCATGTTTTAGTGGGATACTGCAGTGCATCTCCACAGTCATCTAGAGGAAACATACCTTCTGCAGTCTGAACACATGTGCAACAACAACTTAGGTCTGTGAAAGTGCAGTATTATAGTGATTCTCTGTGGGTTTCTAATTGGTGTCATTAGCCATGGCTGCAGGGCGTATTTGGCATCACCAGTAAAATGGCCCCATGGAAAATCACCCCACATAAACTCCTGGCATAGATTGCACATTTCCAAAAACAAAAACACAGTTGAAGTGAAGGCTCAGTGGAAAAAATATATAAAATACCAAGAACAAACCACTCTTATCAACGTGAAGCGTGAAACAGTTTTAATATCCAGAGAAGAGGCGATATAAATACTAAATTGGAAAATAAGGAACTTAACTGGATTTTACACTTACAAGCAGATCATGTACCTAGTATAAATCAGGCTGTTTCTATTAAGCCTGTGCTTAAGGTAAAGTGAGCTATTTTATGAAATTTGCAATTAGTGTTTTTCATGAAAACCTTTTTTTTATATAGGAAGTGTTTTTACTATCTATTCCATATGTTTATATATTTTATGTTCTTAGTGTCTTGATATGAGTGATATATATATATATAATATATTTTTGTATGATATGACTTTAAATGTTTGAAATTCTTCTTTTGTTTCTATCGGCTGTGTAATTAATTCTTATGACTTAAAAGGTGTGTTATTAGAATTGTGTATTGTCAGCACTGAAGAAGGGTATTTTATACCTGAAAGCTTTGCATTTTTTTTTTTGGATATTAAAACTGTTTCACACTTCATGTTGGTATCAGTGGTTTGTTCTTGGTATAAGCTGCACATTTACCAGATGTGGAAATTGTGGTCACTGCCTGGGCGACCTGTTGACAAATTGTTTATTATACCCTGTACATTGCAGACCATCTGGAAGTTGGTGGAAGTAGAAACCCTTTGATATACTATTATCTGTCCTCCCCAAGTGGGACCATTATTGCAGTGTGGTTTGCAGTCAGTGGGGCTCCCATTACTTCTGGGACCTGGACTGTGTTATAAAATGCTTGCATGGTGTTGCATCTGCTCTGCATGGTATGTGGGAGCCACTCATGTTTCCCCACATGCTGTAACTTGGCACTGACAAAACTGCATGAATATCCTTAAGGCAGAAGCATGGGTATACCCACTGTGTTTCCTGTTGGGTAATGAAAGGTCCCTCTAGCAAACATACTTTGTTGTCCACAGTAACTGCTACTCCATACATCCTACAAGCCTGCTTATTAGGGTGATGCATCTTGGCCAGTTCCTGCATGGTGCCTCTATTCACACAATAGCAGTCCACTATTTCTGTGTTTTGGAAGTCTTGGGAAGGGTTTGACATAATGTTTAAGGTATTCACTTCATAAGCACAAGGTACAAAGTTTGGTTCTAATATAGAGGTGCCATTTTTGGTGACATAATGTCCCAGGATAGGGCTCTGCCTCGTGTCTGCCAGCAGCCTGCCACCGTCTGAAATCCATATTTACCCCCACTTGCCTTCACTCCCTTGCCCCATTCTCTTTTACCTGGAGAAATAGTTTTAAGTAATTGCTAACTACGGCCACTAGGTGGCAGTACTATACCTGCTAATTTTTCCCTTAATGGAAATTCTTAGCACACCGAAACAGTTCCAATTCCCTTTCTGTTAAGTATGACCACACAGTGTTAGATCTGCTTCCCAGTGGATTTCAGCCTATCTCTGCATCACACACCTACTGAAAACAAACCTTTATGCCCAACATAATATCTGAATTAGTTTTCATATCCCACAAATAGTTTAACTACAAATATATATTTAAACCTCCCTGCCTTTCCCAAACATTGTCAAATCAACTTCTGGTAGTTTTTATGATCCCCCAAATGTTAAGTCCTTTACTGTACTGTTTAAATACCCATGAAGTTACAAAGTTCTATTTCTAAATATATCCTACAATTTCTCTCCTATCTGGGATAGCTTACCAGACCCTGGGCTTAGTCCCAAAAGATCTGACTGATTTTTTTTTCTGGTTTTCCTTCTCCTTTCCTCTACCCGCTCCGTTTGCCCTATGGGCTCACTCCATTCCCCTACCCTACCCCCATATCCCACCCACCCCCAGGGCTCCTAGCCTTATAGCACAATAACCCAACCTCCTTTTACATCCACCAATAGCCCTCTCCACCTTATTACATAATTAACAGTTCTGCCCACACTTTATTACTATAATCCCTTTCTCTCTGATAACTGCTCCACTCATTTAACCTCCCCATTTCCTCTCACAACTATCACCTTGCTTCTAGGACCACACTTGCCCCTTGTTATGCATAAACCAGGCATTCCTAAATATCTTCGCCTAGTTTCCTCTTTCATAATCCTAAACACTCTTCTTGTTTCATACACCCTAACTCTCTATGAGAACAGAAACTTAACTGAATCTCAGCTAATAGTAAAGCAAACTACTCCTCACTCTGTATATGCCCCACAAACACATAGCAGTATAACATCTTCATCCTCCTACCTCATACCTCAATTCCATAGAACTACACATATCAGGTTTTTACAAAACAAAAAACTTTACCCAATTTCTTCCAAACTCTCCAAATACTTACACAGTCAACAGTAGCTTCTACTCCTATATGGCGACATTCACCCTAACCCAGGCCAAACAACTACCTCCCTAGTATCCCTCCACTATATCAAGCTAATTCTGTAAATCCTACCACCACAAAACAAGACTGGAATGCAGGAATACCAAAGAAACAAACAAACGTAGGCAGAAAACAATTTAATATATCACAGCAAAGCTTTCGGGTGAAACCCTTCTTCAATACTAACAATCATTGAAACAAAAGCAGCTTGCTTTAAATAGGAGCAAAAACAGTCACATGATAGCAGCCAAAATCACATGACTGACAAACACAACATAATATAACATATAACATAATAGATATACAAAATGCAAAAATATTTAAAAATCTTACCACCACACCCAACTCTCTCCGTATAGCCCACCAAAATATTCACAGCCTAAACAATATAATTACCCAACTACATGCCCTGCTAGATCTGCATTCCTTTGATATCATATGCCTAACTGAAACTTGACTTAAATCAGGAACTAAAGATAATGATATAATCCCACCTGGGTATAACATCCTCAGATTAGACCATCTAATCAAAAAAGGTGGTGGTGTAGCAATACTCTACAAAACTGAATTACTGGTTACCCAACTAGATACCAAACCACCCTCACCAAGTAATACTGAAATGTTAATCACCAAGCTACAGCTTAATACAAACACATCCATTTACATAATATGCTGTTATATCCTCCCAGGCAATAATATGAATACTCTTGAAAATATACTGAGCTGGCTCTCCACTTCCTTCCCTCAGGAAACTATTCTACTAGGAGACTTTAATATTGATTGGAATTGCTGCAATTCTCCCAAACCAACCTCTCACATAAACCTTTATGGCTTCAATCAAACCATTACCTCCCCTACTAGAATTAATAAAGCCAGCTTCAAACAGAGCACCCTTGATTGGATTTAGTCAGTCGTAATCCCCTGGCTTATACCACTGGCATTCTACCTGATGATATCAGCGACCACTTACCCACTTATATTACAAGAAAAAAAAACCCTATTCCCAACCATACAATTTTCAGAACAACCAGGAATAAGAAATATTTCAACCAAACAAACTTTCAAATAGAGCTCAAAGCTTGCAATTGGTCTCCCCTAAAATACCTATCTCTTGAGGAGGCAGTTTCCTACTTCAACAATAAATTCCTGCAAATTCTTAGACACCATGCCCCCACACGGTCTATTAAACCAGAGCAAAACCTGCTCCATGGCTAACCAAAGAGACCAAGCAAAAAATGATACAGAGAAATAGAACATGGACTAAATGGCGTATCACTAAAAACATGTTTGACCACCAAACCTTTAAGCAGCTTAGAAATGAAACAAAGAAATTAATACTCCTAGACAAGAAAAAATATTACTTGAAATTCCAACACGCTCAACACCAAAACCCCCAGAAATTCTGGTCAGGTATCAACAAATTACTACATCCAGGAAATTCTAAAACACCTACTCCTTCCAACCTCACTCAGAGTACACCTAACCAAATTGCTGACACTTTCAACAAATTATTTTCTGACACTGTCACATCCCTAGCCAAGACCTTGTCACCTGCTGCCAGCCAGGAACTTTACTCCCTGACCAATAAATCCCCCACTTTCAAATTGCAACCAGTCTCAACATGTCTCATCCACACCCTACTTATGAAACTTAAACCCTGTACACCCACAGCTGACCTCCTCCCAGTTGAGTATTTGCAAATTGCAGCTGGAGTACTTGCCTATCCTGTCTCCATTTTAATAAATCAAACTATAACTGAAGAATTTATCCCATCCTTCTGGAAAGTCTCTCATATCATTCCTCTACATAAGGGGGTAACTCTAACGAACTCTCTAACTTCCGTCCCATAGCCCTACTTTCTCCATTAGCTAAAATCATGGAAAGATGCATTCATCGGCAATTGCTCGACCATCTTCTCCAAAACAATCATCTAGCAGACTGCCAGCATGGTTTTAGACCATATCACAACACAACTTCTGCACTCTTATCATTCACAGACCATATTAATAAAAATCGTAATAACAACTTGCTGTCCTCACCTCTCTTCCTAGACCTCTCCAAGGCCCTTAATATGGTTAACCATAAACTCTTACTAAACATCCTTAAATCTCTGGCATTAGACTTCCAGGCAATCCAGTGGTTTAATTCCTACTTAGAAAATAGACAGCAAGCAGTTTTTTGGGACAAACACATATCCTCTCAGCTTCCCATTATAATTGGAGTCCCACAAGGTTCCATTCTTGGACCACTCCTCTTCTCTATTTTTATTAATGATCTAAATACGTCCCTTCACAAATCACCTGCATTCAATATGCAGATGACTCAACACTGATATGTTCAACACCATCCCCAGCTGAGCTACAGACTACTACCCAAAAGTATTTACAGCAGCTGAAAACTGGTTCTATCAATACTGTCTCTGTCTTAACCCCAAAAAAACTAAATTATTACTATTCACACCTACACAGAAATCCTCTACTTGAGACTTCAATATAGCATCTACCAATGGCACAATAATATTCCCTGACTCTACCACCAAACTTCTAGGTGTCACAATAGATTATAATCTTAACTTTGATTCTCATATTAACTAAACTATCAAGTCAGTCAATAGAAAACTTGGATTTCTATACAGGCTTAAACCCTTCCTCACTGCTTCAGCTAGAACTACCATCGCACAAACGCACCTGATCTCTACCCTTTTGTATGCCTCACCAATTTTTACCAACTTATCTAAATCTAATATCGATAAACTGGCAACTTTATACAACAACATTGCCAGATTTGCCACAGGAGCTCCTTTTCACACCCACCATTGCATAAATTTTAAACAACTTGGTTGTCTGGAATTACAAAATCAACTGCTGCTACAGCAACTTAGCATCACCCACAAAATCTTCTATCGCCCAATGACTACTACCATACTCTGCACTCTTATTAGCCCTTATAAAAATCTCTCTTCCTTGCGCTCAGCCACCAAGATCCTAGCGGCCTCCCATAAATCCCACAACAAAGCTGGGGACTGTTTGTTCTCCAACTCTATTGGTCCTAATTGGAACAAGCTTCCAAGCGAGCTTACAGCATTGGCCTCCACACCCCTTTTCAAGAAGCATCCTTCCTTAATTCCCAATGGCTCTGCCCTTGTACTAACCCTGACTGACACTTTTATTGCCTCCTGTCTCACAACTGTTCTTTTGAGTATAACTCCTACTATTTATGCTGTCCTACAGTTGACGAAAAAAAAATTTTTTTCTCAAATAATTAGTGTTTGTCCCCCTTATGCAAATGACTTAACAAATTCTGTCTTGTGTATATCAGTGCTACATATGTTTCTCTCTCATTTTAGCAATACCTTTGTTTAGGAATTTTCCCCTGATGTATTTTTGTTGGCTGTTCTACTAGCATTGTTTTTTACTACTTTTTTTTTTTTTTTTACTAATTTTACTATTCCGTTAGTGGAGCTTTTCTCCCCGGGCCTCTACTGAAAATGGACATGCATCCAGCTAGACTAGCCGAGTCAACAAATGTAAAATAAATAAATAATAATAAAATAAATAGAGTTATTTGCAAGGCTTAAAATGACCCTTCAGGACAATTAGCCTAGTATTCACCCCTTCAGGGCACCTATCCAAGTATTCACCTATTAACTTATATTATGTCGGAGGTTGCCATAATGGTTATGATGTTTACCTCACAGATACAGAGTTTGATTCTCACCTTTAGGAAAATTGAATAGGATTAAAATGACCTGTAATGGCAGTTAGGCTAGTACTTATTAAGAAATTCCACACTCTGCAAGCTCTCCTCCCCCTGGAGATTATAGACATCTGTCTCATTTACCAGATATGGTTTAAATCTGTGGGAAATACCTGCACCTGTCATAAAAAAAACTCAGTCTAAACTTTCCTCCCTAAATAACACCACTATTTTATCTGCCCTCTGTTACTACTTCTCATAACCACTCTACTATTGTCCCCCTTACTCTCTCCCTATCGCTAACTCACTCTGTTCATAACTGCTCCTTCAACTTCTACAACTAACCCATGACCTTGAGAAATGTATATTACCAACGTATTTACCTCACTTTATCATACATTTGAATTCAAATATTTGTATTTATTTTTTTGATTGTGTGCATTTATTTCTGCTGATACACTTGTGCAACCATCTTCAGAACCAAAATCTATTCACTCTGTATTGTTCTCATTAATGGTATGTATGTATGTATGTATGTAACCTTGTTTATTCTTCTCTGGAGTTTTTCTCCTCGGGCCTCAGCTGAAAAAGGGCTCTGGCTCAGTTGGACTTCCCCGGTCAACAAATGTCAAATAAATAAATAAATAATCAGTGCAAGGCTTCAGTGTCTTCCACACATTTAGATCATCAACTGCACAGACAGGGACAAAGAGTATAGCATTATCAATGTACTTTAGCAACAAGCATAATTCTACGTTGGATAAATACTGTAGGCCGATGCCCTGGAATTTATTAAAGTGCAAATCACCGTAGACAGAGTCACATGCCATATCCTAGCAAGCTACAGGTCACCCTCTGTGTCTCTAGAATCCCAAAGCTTGTACCTAGACCTACTGGAGACACTGGCTATTAAACCAAATACCTTATTCATGGGAGACTTTAACTACCCCTCTATAGACTGTGAATCATGCACTGCCTCATGATCCCAGGCACAACAATTCCTGGACTTTAACACAAATGCACTTGACCAGATAGTATGCACACCTACCAGAGGTTCAAACATACTGGACCTGGTACTCACCAGTATAGAAGAGAGCTTCACCCCCCCCCATGCCACATCCTCACTGGTGAGGTCAGACCATACAGATGTCCCGTCTGAAATAAAAATCAGCTCAGTAACCCCAACAAACCTTGCAACAGTTAGACACTATTCCAAAGCAAACTACATCCTGTTAAGCAATAGTTTGTCAAAATTCAATGACCCTTCCAACCCTGAGTTCACAGCAACCTATGCAGAATTGTTCACAGAGACCAAACTGGTGGTCGGTGTTTCCACTTTTACTGAGCAGTCCGACATAGCAAATTTGCTGGCTGACAAATTCAGCTCAAACTTCACCCTCCCAAGCCTCCACCCATGAAGTCTCTACTAGCATAACCTACCCCCAACTATTAATAGACAGCAGGTCATGGAGGCACTCACTAAGGCCAAACACACAGCCTCAATGTACCCAGACAATATCCCTGGTTGCCTACTAAACAGCTTGAAACATTACTTATCAGGACCACTTGAGTCACTTTTCAACTACAGCCTCAAAACCATGGGCTTTATACCATAAGAACAGAGGACTGCAATAGTTATCCAGCTTCACAATGGTAGATGATCAACCGACCCTATAAACTACAGACCTAATAGTCTAATATGCAAAACCATGAAACAAATTATTGTAGAAATGATCAACAAAGATATAGGCAACCTTCAGACACTAGACATAACTCAGTTTGGCTTTGTCATGCCTTCTAGGCCTGGTGAACTTCTTTGAGAAGGTCACCAAGGTAATGAATGAGGTGAAAATGGTGCATATTATCTACCTGAACTTGGCTAAGTTTTAATACAATACCCACTCAGATATAGTCGACAAACTCACTGAACTAGGCAGGTCATGCCTGTTAAACCTGGTGGACTTCTTCGAGAATGTGATCAGAGTGGCAAAGCCCTGCACACAGCCTAGGCCGTTGACACTATCCCACATTCAAGTATCATTGTCAGACTAACCCAGTTGAATATCAACCCTTATGTTGTGAGGTTGGTTGTAATCTGGCTCACAGATCGGCAACACTCAGTCAAAGTGGATGACTTTACCTCTAGCAAAAGATCTGTCACCAGTGGGGTCCCACAAGGGTCAGTGCTGGGCCCCCTCTTGTTTGGTATATACTTCACAGAAGTCCAGGCCAAAACAGAGGGGCTGTGGCTAACCAAGTTTGCAGATGACTGCAAATTCGATGCTATCATTGAATCTCCTAGCAATATCAGTGTACTTCAAAAGGGGCTTACACAGACCAATGATTGGTGCCAAAGCCATGGTCTTAAACTAAATGCTAAAAAATGGATCATCATTCTCTCTGGTAAAAACAATGTCCCTGCTGATAATAAAATAAACAATAATACCTTAAGTACCAATTCTGTAGTGAGAAAATTGGGAACAGAAGTAGACTGTGACCTCACCTTTGACCACAAAGTGTCTACTGTGGTGAGGAAGGCATTCTATGTCATTAATCTGATTAGCAAAGGGATCGCCTCAAGAGTAAAAGAGGTTATGACCCCCCCCATACTCATCCCTCATCAGCCTTATTATTGAATATAATGCTTCCTTTGGTATGTACCATACCAGACACCTGCAGCAACTTGAGAGACCTCAGAGATTTCTAACTAAGAAAACTGAGAGTCTCCAGCACATATCTTATAGAGACAGACTGAAGTTGCTATCACTGTACTCAGTAGTGTATAGGCTACTTAGAGGTGACTTATGTTTGGCTTACAGGGCTATCTCTGACCCAAATCTAATAGAAATGCTGCACGTGTGAGTCAAATGGGACTAGAATCACCCATTCCAGGGATCGCAATCTAGCCTGTGACATAAACAAGACCTGGTAGAGAGACAGCTGTATCTCTCAGAGGTTGCCACTCAGCTTGAATAGGCTTCCAATCCCTATCAAGCAGAGCACCTCCACGACTCTGTTTAAGTGCAACCTGAATGACTGAATGGGAAACTGTAAATTTATGCTGGGAATTGCCATGGCTTCTCTCCTGGACCTGGGTAGTCTTTGCTAGCAAAACTTCGGGCATAGACAATATCTGTCATCTAGTATTATGTTAGGATTTAATGGCTAGGCTTGTAAAGAGCCTCTGGTCAATAACCTAGTAACATCCTATGAACCTTTGAGCTATAACTCACTGGATTGCCAGTTGGCTTACATACAGGACCCAGGAAGTCAGGATTTGTGATTCCCCCTTCAGTGAGACTGGTCACTAGCAGGGTACCACAGGGATCCATGCCAGGACTGCTCCTATTTGGCATATACTTCAAAGGAGTAAAGACTAATGTCTTTGGTGTACCAAGTTCACAGAGGACTGCAAGTGGGAGTTATCATAGATTCCCCCTTGATACAAACATCTTACAAGAGGGTCTAATGCAGACAAATGACTGGTGCTAAAGTCACGGACTAAAACTCAATGCCAAGAAATACATTATAGTGCCTTTTGGGAAACTTGCCACCCAGGCTATTTACTCCATCAATAAGACACTCCTAAGAGCTGATCAGGTAGTCATGGATCTGGGAGTATATGTGGACAGTAATCTGGCCTTTGACCAACATACGGCTAAGGTAGTAAGAAAATCATTCTGTGTCACCCATCTTATAAGAAGGGCATAGCACGCAGGTCCAAGAAAGTCATAGTGCCACTTTATTCAGTCTTTATGAGACCCATCATTGAGCATAATGTCACCTTAGCATTCAGTAATGTCGCTAGGGCAGAGCAAGAGGGGCAACTGCCTCGGGTGCAAAGTTTTGGGAGGGGGGGCATGCGATCAGCCAGTCCCAGTCTCAAAATCTGATATTGTATTTGTGGTCAAACCTGAATGCTGTAGTGCTCCTTGTGTGGTCTGAACTGTAACAACTGCTTGCTGCATTGTTACATTTTAAAAGCAAAAAAAAGAAAATCTTTCTTATATACTAAACCTGAGCACTGCAGAGGGTATAAACTGTAGCAACTGTTTGCTACTTTTGTACCAAGCAGAAATCATTTTTGTTTTCATAAAAAATGTGGAAGGTGGGTTGGGGAAAAGGCAAAGAAATGAGACCTGGATAGGTGGGGTGTGGGTGGGGGTGGCTTCTTCTTTTCTTTTTGCTGTTCAGTAGAAGAACTCCGTGGTGGGGGCAGGGATGTAACTGTAATAAGCTGATGGCTGCAATGTAGCCATTGGCTTATAACAGGTTTTTGTTGTTGCTCTTCAATGGAGGAGCAGGGGGGGGGTGCTAACTGTAATAAGCTGATGTTGGCAATGTAGCCATCAGCTTATTACAGTGAAGTATGTTTTGTTTTTTTAGATGGAGTCCTGACTGGAAGTCAAGCAACTGGAGTTTGATTAGTGGCACTGGAAAATCAGGAAGGGGGAGAGAGAGAGAGGAATGAAAAAGTGTGACCCACTTGCCTCTACTTGGGGGGGGGGTGATGGGTGTGGCCACTTAGTGAGCATAAAGACCGCTCAGTGAGCATTCAGGGTTATGCAACTTCTCCACTGGACACCAGTGAACCCATCAGCCATGTTCAAGGATGGGAAGGCATGACTGCTTACTGGCAATGCTCCCTGTGGAAGTGAGGGGTGAACAGTGCACTTAGCCCATTGCACATCACCTTACCTAATGAAGCAAATATGCTGAAGGGACATAGGGCTTAGAAAAACCTAGGTCACTCCTTAGAGTTGGCTAAATAATGACTCTCTCCATGTCAACCCACACCTCTGTGATGGGGAAGAAAAGGGATGACTTGCTTGGAGGAGCAGATAATTGGCAGGCAGCAGGGACAAGAACAGAAAAAAAAACGTCCAGTCTGCCAAACAAAAGACAAAAAGTGTTGCATAAAGCCCTTACTTCATTCTTAAATGCTGATATATACTGGGCATGAATGCTTTCATTTGAACCTTATCTCATGCTGTTATTTAAGCAATGATCTGTTTCATTTGCTTTAGAAATGTTACTGTTCAAAGTGTTTTAGTTTTAGACTTTATTACATCCTTCCAAGAAATGATAGTGTTCAACTAGTTCTGTATTTACTATTACTCATTACATCTATTATATACATGTTTGTACAAGACATTTATGTAAGTATATATGTATGTACAAACATATATATTGATTTATTTATTTACTTACTTTACTTTGGTTAACCGGGGTTGCCTCACTAGTCTTGTGGCCCATTTTCAATGAAGACATGTTATGATAGTTATACAGATAGGGGAAATTGGTCAGGACACTGTGGAAATTACCTGGTCTTCCTTCAGATAAGGGCTATAGGATCTTAAGAGAATTGTGTTTTACTATCACACATCTTCCATATTTGAGTCTATGATGAGCAACTGAAATCCCGTGGCATTAAAATGCTGTTAAACCTATTAAAGACCTTACAGAAGTAAAACCTAATTTCTACATGTGATTGCCCTTGTGTGGTTTCTGCACCAAGGCTATCTTAGAAAATGTAAAGCTTGACTCATGCTGTCTTACTTAGAGCAGACTAATTAAGTCCCTTGGGTAGTGGGTATTTAAGCCAGCTTAATATTATTTTCTGCTTGATTACAGAACATGACCCACTGTTGTGAGAAGCAGGGAAGCAGATGACATAATTAACACTGACCTTATGCAGTTTTCCTTATTACTCATCAGTTTAAAACACCATCAACCTAATATGCTAGATGTACAAACAGTGGGAAGCAAGACTTCTCTTTTAGCTACTTACATTTTTTTTTTATTTCAACATCCAGAAAACATATTTCTGTGCATGAGTATGGTTAGACAAGTTCATTCTGGACAGGTACACCCTTACAGACAGTGGGCTCAGTCTGGCAAGTGAGGTACCCCTGTAAACTCTGTAAACTTACTGTGGAGAGTACTTCTGTACACACAGTATGCTCACCTTGGCTGAAGAGGTGCCTTTGTGCATGCACAGTCTGTCCTCTCTGGCTGGATACGTGCCTCTCTGCCTACAGTGGGTTTACTTTGGACCAGTGTATCTTTATACACTGTGTGCTTGCTTAGGTGTATCTGCATGCAAAGTGTTGTTACTCAAGATAGGTACCTTTGTGTACACAATATGCTCACACTGGCCAGGTATATTTGTATAGATAGGGTTCTTTTCAGACAGCTGCCTCTGCAAACATATGCTCAGTCCGGTAACATAAATACTTACCAGGGTACTTCCCCATTTGCTAATGCTGGTGAGTAGCATAAGCACTTATGCTTAAAATCTAAAAAAAGTCGTATCAAAATATAATTTGTTATCAGAAGTACATTGTAGGTCTATTTAATGGTACAAATAGATCCCCTGTTAACATTTTAAAAACACTCTGATGTTCCTGCCTGCCACTGATATACACTGAAGTGTGAAAATAAAGAACAAGTTTGAAATGCAGTTTATATGTTGCTCCTACTCTGTTTAAATTACAAAAGGCTATTTCTTGTGAAATGTACACAGTTCACATTTAATATACAATCAGGATATGAACACTCAGCTATTGGCATTATATACCCAAATACAAACCCAGCACTGTACCTAATATGCACCTCCTTGTAAATGATTCCTTGGGCAGTGGTAAATACTGCTGAAACGCACTTTAAAAGTATCCTGCTCATGAGGGTATTCAATTTCTACTTCAAAAATAGGTTTTTTGGTAGTTTAACAGGGACATGAAAATTCTAGGTATCCGAACACTGCATGCAAATGAATTCTTTAAAGGTTTTACTTGCTTTTAATGACAAAATCTGCACATAGAAGTCAATATCAGTTAATCAATCAATTAATAATGATGTTTTTCAGACACTTTAAGACTGTGAGTTCTTAACTCATATTAAACCTTGATAAGGGTTACCGTTAAGAAGACACAGGAAATGACTCTCCATATATCTCTAGAAGTGATGCTAAGTGAAAGTGGTGAAGGTTTGTTGAAAAGGAAGTAAACTACCAACTAACTAGACTGTTGTGTAGAAACATGTGCAGTGCTTTACTATTAAGAAGGAAAGGGTGGAGTTCCAGAAATCACGGTGCATAAAGCATATGCAGAGTGTCTTAGTTCTGTAAAACTGCAGCAGTCATCTTTATGGCTAATACATTTTGTACCTTCCTAACTTCCATCCTTCTAGCTGATAACGTTTAAGTAAATGTTGCACCTGCAAGCTGTAGATTAGTTTGTCAAGTTTAAAGGTGGAAGTCCAATAGTAATAGTACTACAGTAGTATGTAACCTGATAATTAGGAAAAACGGTAGCTTCTGGAGTGAAAGTAAGAATATTAATAAAAGAACACAAAATGCAACACCTCCTCCTCATTGAAGAGAACATTTGATTTTGTACCCCCTGCCTCCTTATTCTATTGACAGCAGGCAGCATGTTCACCTGTACAGGTCTGTAAGCACATCTACCAGCTACAACTGAGAAGGCATAACAGAGGAAAGCAGAAATGCAGATGGTAAGTATGGCACATGGATTTTATTATTTCTTCCATTAGCTTTCATCTCTTTTTATTCCTTTGTATACTAATACTCAAAAAGCTGTAGCAAAGAGTTACAGAAATATATCAGTCTAAGGTTTATTTATTTATATCTGTAAAAATGTAAACTGCGCATACCCACACCACATTGCGGCATGTGCGATTTTGGGCCTTTAGCTTGACTTTAGAACATCTCCGTTCTCTTAATCCCATTGTGTTTGGCGAGTGCAAGCTGGCAGTGCATGTGTGTATTTTTTCCTATTTTCTCCACTGTATGACTGTGAAGTTGTTGCATATATATCAGGTGTGTATGTGTGTGTGTGTGTGGGGGTCTGGGAGCAGTGCAGTTTCCCTCCTTCAAAACAATAACCCTTCTTATTGTGTTATACTTTTTGGAATTTAATATTTAGAAAAGCGTATCTCACATTGTGTTGACTCAACTAAACATAGGAAAACAAGTATATTATGTATATGTACCCCTCCTTTCTCTCGCTCTCTTTATATATATAAACTGAGAGAGTAGCCATACATCAATATTAAAACTAAACAAGTTGCAGCTATACATTTCAGTTTAACAGTAAGCAAGATGGTGAAGAGGACTGGAGTTATGTCTGGGTCCCAGGTGATTGGGGATTACTTAACTGCACTGAGACTGAAGAAGCCAGGTCGGGAGGGAGAAGAGTGAAGGGGTGTGACTCACTTGCCTCCCCCTGAGGGTGATGGGAAGGGATGCTTGCACTTGGGGCACATGGATAGTGTGAGTTCCCTGGTATAAAATAGGGAAAACACCAACTGTACTTTAGCAGGGGGAATTGATGGGTAGCTTAAAAGGAAACACCCCTTGTGGAAGTGATGGGACACCTTTTACTGTCAGGACCATTGTATCTCCCCTCCCTGGTGCTTCACCAAACATGAGCATGGAATAAAGCTGGACCATACAAAATACACACACACACGCGCACACACACACACACACACACACACACACACGCACACACACACACACACACACACACACACACACACACACACACACACACACACACACACACACACAAACACTGGTATTATGTATATATATATATATATATATATATATATATATAATTCTTAAGGTATTGAAAGATTAGAATTTAGTGAATAGTAGTTTAGGCAGTGGGAGCGGAGAGAAGTGAAGGAAAGGGGGCGTGAAATGAAGCTGGTTTGTTAGAATGGATAAAAAATCAAGAGGAGGACTAAGGGAAACAAAAGAAGAAAATGCTCTAGCTGAGAGCTGTGATGATTTTCCTTTGGACAATACAGTAACATAGCACATTATTATACATTTGAAAGGAAAACTTGGCTTGAGACTAAGTTATTGGTAATACTATTTTTGAAGACGTATTTACATTTAGAGTATTTAAATAAGCATTGCTTATGATTCAGGGGCCTTAACATTAGTGGGTAGGGATTCCCGGATCTTTGGAGCTAGTATTGGGAAAGTATGATCTCTGTAGTGGAATATATTATGGATGTTAGCAAGTTTGTATGGATGTTAGCAAGGTTAGTCTATTCAACAAAAAAGGGGAGGGACCTAGACTGAGAATTTAAAGACCAGAGAGGCTAAGAGATGTATTGATATGTGGTTGATAAGGGAGCTACTTTTGTTTTGGCAATGTGGTGCAGTGCTGTTCTTTTTGCAATGATAAGGTTATGAATCTACAAATACTAATGAATGCAGAGTGGCGAGACGGCTCATTCTTTTTGCAGACTGCTGTGATTAGAGGAAGTTCACATTCTGGTCATGGGGGAAGGACTCCTTTTCCCTGCAGGGGGGAGACAAAATCAGAATCGTTTTTGGCCATTTTGTTTTTTTATGCCTTGGCTTTAATAGCTTTAACATGGTATTGAAAGTTAAGATGTGGGTTAAGCTAAACACCCTGGTGTTTGAATTGCTATTCTGTTTCTAATTTTTTTCTTGATTATTACAGAAAATGTTCTATTTCTCTTGTTTTTTTGAGTTAAGGATCAGCTTGATTTGAAGTAAGCAGTCCAAGAGATGGAAATAAGTCCAGCTGTACCTCAGTTTGTATTGAGTTGAGTTACTGGGGTTATTCACTCTATATATGACCATGTCATCTAACCATAAAATAATTAGAATCCAGGGGAACTCAGCAGGCAGTTTAACAAATAGAGCAGAACATACCTCTCAGCTGTCATGATTTTCGCAGAATGCCCAGGTGTTTGTTTCATATTGTGGGTCTGGTCCTCATAAAATTTGTAGTTTTCTGGCAAATCACTGAGGATCGAAGTGTCTGAATAATGACATACATTTGACCTTCAGACTTCATATACTTTAGAAAATGCACACTAACACAAATCCTATTATTCTAGCAACTCTTTTAGGTTTATAAGAGCAATATTTAAAATTTGTCCTTATTTTTGAGTCTTTGTCCCCACATTATTTTATGCTTTGCCCAGATTTCTTGTGCTAGGAGGTCGAGAAGTATAAACAAAAAGTATGAAGAACAGTACTGGTTCTTATGGGACTCCTTTGGTAAGTAGAGTGCAATGAGAAGAGACGTTCCCTGTTTGGACTTTGAACTGCCTGTTGAACGCTTGTACTGAACTGGAACATATTTAAGCCCCAAGGAAAGAGTGTAAGAGGAGTGAATGATCAGCTAGATTGAAGTCCTTTACTGGGTAAATGAAGATGGTTCTTGTTAATAGACCATTGACCCCGTTCTGAAGTACATCATTTGTTAGGGTGCCAAGAGCAGACCAGACACTATGCTAATGCCAATAGAAAAATTGGTAGGCTGGGATGCAGTCTTATATTTGGGTTTACACCAGTTTACCTCACAATTTGCTTAGGGTAGGTAATAGGAAAAATTGGTTTGAAATCATTTGTGCCGGATGGTTTGGCTTTATATATATATATATATATATATATATATATATATATATATATATATATATATATATAGCATCAAAAAGGGAAAACTAGTTGTACAGGAATAATTACTCAATATCAGCAGACAAATGACTAGAATACTCCATTGTCACAACTTCTTATATACAGTCCATGGTAAAGGTCACTTTGCATTTTTATTAAAAATGAGAAAACATGATTCAAACTGGAATTGCTTGTTTAAATCATGGTTTATTAAGTTAAAATAAGGGATGAGTGCTTCCACCCTTGTCAGAGCCTCATAAGAAGGCCTCTATTTTCAGAAGAATGAGACAGTATGCATAGTACTGCATAAAGAAAAACTCCTGTTTTTGCAGCACTTTCAATGGACATGTGCAATCTGCATTAAAACATAAACAAACTACATTAACCTTTGACCTGGCAGCTGTAATAAAATAATGACTCCACAGTCTTTAGGTTGAGTACTTGCGATAGAGCCAGCTGTTGATTTAGTAGGATTAGTGGCAGTCATTTCCAAACTTTTGAAAAATTATTCATGCCATTTGTTGCTTCACTGAATATCAAACTATAAATATGCTTTCCTTTTCTTAGAGTAGAATACTATCTGTCTACAGTAGAGCAAATGCATAAAATTACTTCAGTTTTGAATGTTGTAGTGCTAAGATAAACAGCATGTTGAAAATTCTTTTAGCAGTATATAATTCAATAATATTGCTGTTGAGATTCAGTTTGTGATTTAGTTTAGTAGCAACTAAAGCCATAACAAAAACAGCTAAAGATGTACTTTGCAGTCTAGTTCAATAATATATGCCAAACTTAATATCTGATTTAGTCAAATAGCAGATTTTAATACATATTGTACAATGCATGGCTGTAAAATAAGTAAATAAGTCACTCATGAAGAAATATGTGTAGTCATAATTCACTAGCAAAGAAAATTAATTCTAGGAGCATAGGAGGTTACTAGGCTAATGGCCCTGGGGCCCTTACAAGCCTAGCCAAGAGTTTATCCCCAAAAAAGAAACCTCAGTCAGCACCTGTTGCCCCTGTCAATGAGGGACACAGGTGGAACCCCTGGGGCAAATTTGTGGTTTCATGCAGGTTTAATATCTCTTACCATTAATAGTATATGTGAGTAAAAATGTTAGCCATGCTGTATTATAAAATGACAAATATCTTAAAATGTGCTTTAAAATAGCACACAAAAATATTGCAGATATAATGCGGTTATGTTGCAAAGAATACTTAACATAAAAGATGTATTAATTACTCACCAGTGGATACAGGAAAAAGTCACTCTAATAAAATACTTTAAAATATTAATATTTATACTGCATATACTATAATTTAGTTTTCTTGATCGTAAAATTAATTTATGATATCTTGGTTGTATTTGTAGTTTAATATTCAGATTTTTAATTAAATGACCATCACTCCTTCAACATAAATCGTTTTTCTGTCAGCTTATCCATTAGTCCTTGTTCAGTTTTCTTAAAGAAAACAGTTCTGTTTGATGCAGTTCACCTAGTGCTTCAGGAATGCAGCAGTGTGAAGAGTTTCATAGCTTTCAGTATATTTAACTTGTTTCGGTACTTCATAGATTGTTTTTTTTTTTGTAATGTTGACCATGGTGTCCTAAATAAACATGGCAACAAGGGGTTCTTCTCACACCTCTGGCATTGACTTGTTGGATGTGCTTTAATTCTACAAAATGGTGCTCATTACATGTATGTTCCGAGTTATTTTTTTCCTTTTCCTAATAGTGAGCAACATTCCTGAATGGCAGTGATTTGACTATTTACCTCACTGATAAGGAACTACAGTTTACTGCATATATAAAATGTGTCAGTCTCCACACATATGCTGACTTTTTTGCCTTCTTATTCAGAAAGTCTTGAGTCAGTCAAAAGAAGTGCATGGGATAACAGTATACTTTGAATACACTGAACGTTTATGTCCTTGGGTGTCAGTTCTGCGCTCTTTTTTGGAGAAGCTGTGTCTATAACTGCGTTAATGGGAGCTTATCAAGTCTGTAATAGCTGGTGCCGTTTATCCTTACCTTCTCCCTTCTTGGCCAATTAAACGTTTATGCCTTAGTAATTAGACATCTATACCACATTGAGGAGGCAATACTCAAAAGCCTTCGCATTGTCTGGGAAGATCCTACAGACTGCATAAAAGCAGTTAGATCTTGTGACTATAGATTCTTCAAAGTTTTTATCCATCACACCTAATGGGATCTCCAGTTTGGACATAAATTCACTACCATCTGCTTTCATACTTGTTAATAAGATGACAACAACAGGATTCCATGCTCATGTTCTGTAAATGAATGAAAGCCCAATAATGTTCCACCTTGTCTGTGATTTTGTCTAACTGATTGGTTAACTTTCAGTACGTTGTAGTCATTCTGGTGATTCAATGGGTTCCTTTGGTAAGACATTTATAAGTACTGTGCTTCCTTCAAGTTATGCAGGGATAAAAAGCCTCCTTCAGGTTATGCAGGGATAAAAAGCCTCCCAGATACCATCCGTCTTATTTCTTGGGTGTGGCAGTCATTGGGTAATAACCATGTATTAGTGTTTACAAAGTGTAAAAACATTAAATCTTTTTTGTTTTTTGGAACATGACAACAGGAGAGGAAGTAGAAAGCAGCAGTTACTAGTAAAAATGAATAAATGTGGACAAAGTAGACAATGTAGATTTATACTGCACAGGAAAGATATTGTAGTAGGGAATTACCCAAGAGTGATTCATACAAATGGTAGACATAATTGTAACACAAGTGAGGTAGTGTACATCACCACGTGTTTACCTTGCCCTCCTGTTTATGTGGGCAGAACTGAGCACCCCTTGAAAAAAGCAGATCTATCAACATACTGCTATTGAGAAATGAGATGATAGAAATGCACTCAACAAACATGCCGATAAATATATTGGTTTTAAAGTTTCTTTTTTATGTTCTGGAAAAACAGGGGTGGTAACTGGGAAGCTTACCCTGAAGACGGGGAGCTTTAATGGTAACTGGTTGAATGCCACCCATTTTTCAGGTGTTAACAAAAAAAAAACTTCTATATAAAGTGCTTTAAAAATGAAATCGGACAAAATATAGTATAGTTATTACTGAGATTCATTATGTGGGAGTTGGTTTTCATATATTTTATTTTATATTAATAAATGATTGGAATGAATATGATGACAGAAGGCTAAAAACATTTATGGGAAACATTTAACTTTAATACATACCTTTTGAAAATGATATATTTTAAAACAGAAATTTATTAAGTTAATTAGCGTGTTGTGTGGATTGTTTATTTTTAGTTGTGTGATGTGATGTAAATTTTTACATGTAAACAAGAATATTTATTTAAACAATTATTTACTGAATAACAGTACAGTGTTGATGGGTTTATTATGAGTATAGGATCGTAGGATATTACTAGACTATTGATCTGGAAGTCATTTCAAGCCTAACCATTTCATCCCAATGTAATCCCATAGAAGTGTTAGTTAATACGCAAGATTGTAATTAGTAATGACTGCCCATGTCCATGAGGGTTGTGAGCACTATTCCCAGTAAGAATTTATGGTGCCCCATCCACATATCCAGGTTCCTTTTGAACAGTGTCATAGAGGTACTCTGTTTCACATGAATAGGTAGCCTATTCTAAAGACACAGCAGTCTCTGGGTGATAAATCTGTCCCTCCAGCATGTCCTATTTAAGTCACAGGCCATATTTAGGTCCCTGGAACAGGTGACCCTAGTCCTGTTTGATTTAGGGATATGCAGCAAGTTCATTAGGTTTGGGTCTGGGATTGCTTTGTAAGCCAGGCATAAATCTCTCCTAAGAATTCTATATGATACAGAGTAAAGTGACAGGACTTGAGTCAGTCTGTGTATGGCAAGTGCTGGATTCCCTTGACCTTCTTTGTTGGAAACTTCTGAGGACTCTCCAGTTGTTGCAGGTGCTTTGTATGGTACATGACAAATAGGACATTATACTCAATTATGGGCCAGATTAATGCCGAGTATAAAGGGGTTATGATCTCTTTTGCTCTCATGGTGATTTCTTTACTAATCAAGTAGCTGCTTAGAAAGCCTTCCTTACTACAGTAGACATATGGTGGTTGAAGTTAAGGTCACAGTCAACTTGTGAACCCAAGTCCCTTACTATTTTGTGGGTACTTAGGCTGTTGTTGTTGATTTGATAGTGTGAAGAGACATTGTGCAAAAGGGAATGATGATTAATTTCTTTGCATTCAGTTTGAGATCGTGACTAAGACATCAGTCATTGGTCTGCATAAGGCCCTCCTGGAGTGTACTGACATCAATTGAGGATTCAGTAATTGCACCCAGCTTGCAGTCATCTGCAAACTTGGTCAGCCACAACCCCTTAGTTTTAACCTGAACTTCTGAGAAGTATATACCAAACAGCAGGGGGCCCAGCACTGACCCCTGTGGCACCCCTCTGATAACATGTCTGCTGGTTGATGTGGAGTTGCCCACTTTGAAAGTGGGTGTCCGGTTTGTGAGCCTGGTAGCAACCCATCTTACAATGAAGAGGTTTACATTCTGTTTGCTAAGTTTATCTGTAATGCCCGAGTGTGGGATTTTGTCTAAAGCCTTTGCCAAGTTGAGGTATGCTTTGTGCACAGATATGCTATCATCAATGGCCCTAGGTATATTTTTGAAAAAATCTACAAGATTTAACAGGCAGGATCTGCCCTTGGTGAAGCCAAATTGGATAGGATCCAGGGTTTGGAGGTCCCCTATGTCTTTATTTATGAGGTCCATTATGATATGTTGCATTGCCTTACAGATGAGGCTGGTCAGGCTTATGGGTGTGTAATTCTCCCAGATTGTTGCTAGGCCACCTTTGTGGAGGTTGCTGTTCTCCATTCCACAGGAACAAAGCCTGTGGTTAGACTTTGATTGAAAAGTGTACTTAATGGTGATGCTAGTTCATGTTTTAGCCAGTTTAGAAGACATCCTGGAATGCAGTCTGGTCCCATAGAGACTGTGTTTTTTGCCTTGGACAAGGCTTTCATGACCTGTTCTTCAGATATGTAGGGTGGGGGGAGTTTGAGGCAAGGTTTGTGATACATTTGAGGGGATAGGGGGTGAAAGTTTCACCAAACCTATCCACTAGAAAGCTTGCTATCTCTGTGGAGTCAGTGTGTGTGATACCGTTGGTCACTAGTACTGCACATGCTTGGGTCCTACCTTTTAGGCTACGTACGTAGCTGTAAAAGGCGTTATGGTTATCCTTAGCTGTGCTTGCTAAGTTTTTTTTCAAAGAGGCCCTTAGAGGATTTGACAAGTTGTCTTGTTTGTCTGTTGAGGCTGAAGAGGGTGCTTTTCCATTGTTGGGGTCTTGCCTTTCTTTTCATGGACAGCAACATTTTGCATTTTTCTAAAGTTTGTTGATGCTGGATGTCCACAATGGGGCTTATTTTTCCTTGGGGCCTTGGCTTTGATTCTTTCTGGTACAGCCGAGTCTATATACTTATGCAAGTGGTTGTACAGGGCGTTAGTGTAAGCTTTGATGTACTTACCACTGCCAGCTGGGAGTGGGGCTTGGAATTGATTTATACCTTCACTTAGGAGGGTATAGTTTGCCTTGGAGAAGTTTTTTAATCTGATTTCGCCATTTGTGAGTTCTGGTATTAGTGGCAGCTTGAAGGTGACTGATTTGTGGTCAGATTTAACTAATGTGGGTTCTACAGTTGCAGTAGTGCTTCTCTTTGACAAGTTACGGAGGACCAGATCTAGTATGTTTGCTCCTCTTGTTGGGGTATGAACAATTTGTTCCAGGGCATTATCAGGGAACTTTTGCACTAACAGCTTCAGGCTAGAGTAGGTTTCCTAGTTGATGGTGGGATAATTGAAATCCTCATAACCAGAGTGTTCTGTAATATTTGGATTGTCTTCAGTTTGCTCAAGTAGGCTTTGTGCATGTCATGATCCATGGAGAGGGATCTATAACTGGCTATGGCTTGAATGGGGGAGTTCTTACCCACTGTAACCTGAACTTGGAGTAACTCCATGGAGTTGTCCAGTCTAACTAGATGGGAGGTGAATCTATTTTTACTATCTATAGAAAAGCTGCCTCCTTTGGTTCTCACATGTTCATTTTGCAGTCTGAAGGTGTGGAAAGCATTGTAGCTTTGCAAGGCTGAAGTACTCTGAGGCGTTGAACAAGGTTTCTGCGACTGCACAGACATCTACATCTTCCAGTGACAGAAGTGCTTCCAGGGTGTGCAGTTTTTGGTTTAAACTCCTAGTGTTTAGCAGCATGACCCTTGTTTTGCTACGATTGGCAAATTTCATGTCAGTAAGTTTGTTTTTGAGACTTTGCCTAAAAAGACACTATGGGGTGGCAAGAGCCTTTACCAGCAGCTGAACGCCTAGAGGTGTCAGGTGCAAACCGTCTCTGGCAAAGCAGCAAGGTTTGTCGACCATGGCTTCCCAGGCTGACAGGAACTGGATCCCCTTTGAATGACACGAAAAACTAAGCTAGTTATTGAAATCAATCATCTTTTGTTTATACTGTGGCATTATTCTAGGTGAGTGTAGTATGCTGCTGAAGGCTAGGGACACACCTGCCTGGGACACATACCCAGAGAGCTCAGTTATGTCTCTCTTCATATAGGCCAGCAAGGTATGTCTTAGGTCGTTCATACCAACATGAACTGTGACAGAGTCATAATGATACTTGTAGCTAAGGGACCTGAGTGCATGTGTAATCTGATGAATCCTGTCTCCAGACAGGCAGCTGTCTGTGACTGTCTCCTTGTCCAACCTGGTGAGTTGGACATCCATGTGTCTCACTAGTGAGTCTCCAATGACTAGAAAATGTGTTTTTTTGAGTGTTACACCTTATGGGCTTGTTAGGTGACACACTGGTGTTGCTATTTGCCATGGATGCTGTGGGAACTGTGTTAGTTGTACCAGTTTTGTGTTTTGGAGGTCTCTGGTGTCTCAGTAGGTTTTTTGAGAGAAACACCATGTATACTGATTTTTGTGTTGGATGCATACTATGTGTATGAGTAGTGGTACTGTACGCATGTGTAATGTTGGGTGGGTTGACAATTTCTACCATGTTACTGTTATGAGTGCAAGAGAGCATGGATTCAAAATTCTTGGTGTAGATACATCTCTAATACTCTGTACTAGAGTGAGTTATTAGTAGTGGGCTGTTGATATACATGAGGCAATTGCCTTCAAGAGACCCAAGTCAGCAAGGCTGGCAGGAGAAACAAGGGTGGTCCAAATGTCCATAATGCTAGGTTGAAGACTGTTGTCATGGGGAGGGGGGGGGGCGCTTTTCAGGATCAATCAAGGAGGAGCTTAGTAGATGGATATTTCATAGGTTTCAGCTCATTAGCAGTATTTTTTTTAACTGGGAAAGTACTAAGGATGAAGGCTACACTAATGTGCCACAGCAGTAACTAAGGGAAACTATGGCATATAATTGTGTGGCAGTGCACGATGCTGTGGGACACTCAAACAAGCAGAAACCTGCTCAAATGCAGGGCTTAAATGTCATAAGCTAAAAATTAAAAAAAAATAAAAAGGTTGAAAAGAACCAATGAGGATGCTTATTCCAAGCCCTAGACCAGCCATCCTAACCAGGCAGGGTCCGCTCAACTCAATCCTCTCACTAGGGTACAGAAAACCCCGTTCCAATCCAAGATGGCCTGGAAAACACGGTCAGAACAAACAGCTACTACAAACAGACCCAGATGCTGCAAACCTGTATCTTGACTGTGCTACAGCTACTAACTACCCTTTTTTCAATGGGAACCACTAGAAAATGTTTAACACAGCAGAAAAAAATAGCAGTGAGGCCTAAAACAATGTTTAAAACAGCAGAAAATCAGGAAGGAGACTCTAAAGAATGTTTTAAACAGCTAACAAATCCATTATTATAAAACTGCTTGGTGTGAAAACCAGAACAATCAGAACAGATTGCTGTGCAACAGTGAAAAACACCAGCAAATACTGAACAAACTGTGAAAATAACAAAAAGAGCTTAATATACAGTGAAAACAGCAATAAAATTTGATTTAACAGACACAGTAAGGCAGACAATTGCACTACAACAGTGTACACAGTATATAAATACAATATTAAAGTAGGTGGCAGGCAATAAAAATTGCAGTAAATAGTATAAATAAGCAAAAAAAAACATGCTTTTTTGGAAGCTGTGAAGCCTCTAGTCATGTGATATCTCAGCTCAGAGTTGTGGCTGGTAGCCCACCTCAGTTCAGCTCGGTACAAACAAGAAGAAACCTGCTCAAATGCAGGGCATAAATACTAGAAGCTAAAAACTTGAAAAAAAATTTAAAAGGTTCAAAAGGACCAATGAGGATGCTTAATCCAAGTCGTAGACCAACCACCCCTAACCAGATAGGATCCAATCAACATAATCCTCTCAACAGACTGCAGAAAAGCCCCTACCAATCCAAGATGACCTGTTAAACATGTTCAGAACAAACAGCCACTACAAACAGACTCAGATGCAGCAAACTGTTATATTGTTGAGAACAAAAGTGCTTAATCTCGGAATAAACTTTTTTTGAATATTATTGCATGGCATACTTTGTGTACTGGATGTGGGTGATCGTTTATAATTGTATTTTTATGATTATGCGAGTTTTACGGTTTATATATATATATATATATATATATATATATATAGAGAGAGAGAGAGAGAGAGTCCTTGATCATTCTAAAACACTCCCCTACTCCTCAAACCTAAATGCTCCAGCTGATCACTCCTGAAAGCCTGCATGTTGTCTCTCCTTACATCTACCACACTTTATACTGCTCAAACTTGAATATAGGTACTGCACCTTGTCTGAACACACTTACGAATTTGAGCAAGTGTAGTAGCCTATGTACGATATAGGACATTTGGGGTTTTGACTGCAAAACAATGGTCTTTTGGTGCCTGGGATTCCCCTGCTTGTAGTAGATCCCATATAAATATGAGTATGCTGACATATGTTACAGATATACATTATCATGCATAAATGGAAGACCACTCTATGCTTTGACTGTTCCAGAAAAATTGAAAAATAGTCATTACATGCTTAAGAGAAATTTTTATAGTACTTCTAGTACTAGAAGTAAAAATAAGATACAGTCACTTTACATTAAGAAAAATATATAAGTTACAACATAGTAATGAGAAATATGTATAGTCTGTACATGAAATCAAAAGCTACATTCATTTGTGGTATATCAATGGAAATATTTACTGTACTAGAAAGCATACAAAGCACGAATGGTACTTTTATATTTCAGCTGGTGGAGCATATGAGGATGTAATGAGGGAAATAAACTTATACAAATGTGTCAAAACTGAACCCATAGCATTATGAAAAACACATTGGAGAGTTTTGACTAGGCAGTATAGCAAAAGTGTCTCGTGGTACTGGCAGTTTTGTAGACACAGATAAATAGACAAGGATGCTGAAGTGCCTGCCAGTATGACGTAGTAATAATAGTAATAACAGTACTTCAGGGAACAGTACACGGCAGACACAGCCGAGTGAAGGGAAGAATGGGAGCTACAAAATGTAGGAGGTATTATAATACAGAGTTAGAGAGCTAGAACGGGAAAGTAAACCGAAAATTATGGAATGAGAAGACAAAGGTGAAACTGTGGCAAGGGGGCAGTTGGGATGAATGAAAGAATTCAAGGGGATTGTTGAGAAAAATAAGGAACAGAAAGCCGAGGCAAGGTTAATACAAAGAAGAGAGATGCAGACAGAGAAATGATTGGGAAATAGTATACATGAGGAAGAAAGATAAAGTGAGAAATGGATAAAGGTAAAATGGGGGAGGAATATGGGCCCTGAAAATAGAAGTAAGAGATGAAAGATACAGAATTCATGGATAGCAGAGTAAAGACATTAAAGAGAGAAAGAGTAAATTTGGGGAAAAGCATGAGGTGAGTTTTGAAGAAGAGGGGATATGCATACTACATGGAATGTCAGAACAGGATTAAGATAAGAGAAGGAGGAAAGTAAGCTAACGCCTAGCTCAGTAACAGGAATACAGAACAAAAAAAAAAACATAACCATGAGTAGGTACTTGAATCACTGAAGAACCAGGGTTAAGTGACTAAACACTAATAGGTTCAAAGTGATTATGTGTCCTTTTTTAGCTGAGCTTTGAATGTGGGTGGAGAGGAAATTAAAGAAGAGCACTTATACAATATTTGAACTAATTAGTAGGGAAGACTGAAACCCCATTCCTGTTTGCAGAAACAGTGACAATGGCAAATGAAGAATTTAACTACCTCTGTGTCTATTTTGGGACATGAGTATTTTAAAGGGAGGGACAAGTTGCAGAATATAAGTTTTTGTAGGTCATCTCAAGCTGTACCAAGTTTTGGAGGCCTGGTACCTTCGGCCAGCTGATGAATAATGATGTGTAATGGGGTTCCTATTGATCGAAAGTATAAAACTTCGAACACCACAAGATCAAACTTGTATGTTGGAAGTTTTATAATTTCGAACACACACACAAAAAAAAAAACGAATGGAAAGTAACTGTTTTAAGCAGGGGCAAGCCCCCCTGCACCCCCACACCCCCCGCTCTTTAAATATACCAACTCTGAGATCGCACTACAGTGCGGAAAGGAAATATTCCCCTTTACTGCACTGTAGTGCGATCCCGGAGTTGGTATATTTAAAGAGCGGGGGTGTGGGGGGTGCAGGGGGGCTTACCCCCTGCTTACAACAGTTATTGAGCTGATTAAGTTTTTTTTTAGTTCAAATTGCTGAAACTTCGAACACTTGTGTTCGATATTTTCAGGTTAGAAGTTTCAGCAATTCGATATAATAGAAACCCTGTGTAATGAGGTAATGAGTTTTAGGTTTCAGGTGCATAAGGTGAGAATTGCAGTTTTGCAATACACAGAGCTAATTATGGATAACTTATAGGCTGGTAGGTTGATGAGATGCAAGTATATAAATGGTAGAATTATAATTTAAACATTACTTTCGGTTGTTGTGTAAGAAGCTGTCTTCTAGAGGAGTCACAGCTGCTGATTTATATGAGCAACAACTACATTAATATGGATCATCTTTCAATGTGTGGTCAAAGGACATTGCTAGTGTTTAATGGTTTTATCTCTTGCATGGCACAAAGACTTTATATGGAAGCTGAAATGGAGCTAAGGTGAAAAATTGGGTCCCTATTAATTACTCAAACTTTTTAAAGTTTGAATGTCATATAGTCGACACCATATGATCGAACTTTAAAGTTTGAAGGTGAAAAGCAATGGCTCCGTATGGCACAAAATGGGAAAATTTCCCTTTTCTGCACTGAAGTGCAATCTCTGAGTTGGTATATTTAAGTAGCGGGGGGGGGGTGCAGGGGGGGCTTGCCCCCCTGCTCAGAATTATATTTTCAATGATTCAAACTTTGCTCATATGTTGTTGAACATATCAGGTTAGAAGTTTTGAAACTTTGAATATATAATATAGACCCAAAAAATCAACTATGAGCAGAACAAAGAATGTTAGGTTTATGTTAACTTATAAACTGGAATCTAAGAGCAATATATCAAGGCTAAACTATTGATAAATGATAAGGCCTAGCATCAGTTATGTTTATGGCAATACAAAGCAAAGAGATGCTATTTTTGCATAATATGTTAGACAATGAACCATGTGGACAAATATGACTGATAAAGGCTGAAAGCAGGGTGGAAGGAGTAAGGAGATGAAAAAGATGTTTCATACCTTTCTGAAAGGTTTTTGTAATATCGCTATTTTTATCCAGTTTGTTTTCTAATTGTTTAAAATGCTTCCATTTTCCACAAGCAGGTTTCTATTTTCTATTCTGTCTTCAGGTTGTTTAGTTATCTGACCCCTTCCACATCTCCACACTGAGTCTACAATTATAACACATTCAGTAGGACTTGACATTCATTATTTTGTCCTATGCTTATATAACTAGCACCATTTTACAAGCAGTTTTGTCTCAAAGTATTAATCAGCTTCCCTTAGTAAATGTAACTTTTCTTATGCAGTGTTCTTTAGAAAGGAAAAAAACAGTTCAATTAAAACCATATCCTTTGGGCCTCACCAAGATCCACAATGTATAGGTATAGAACCAGTGGGATCAGAGCTCTACCCCAGTAAACAAATTCAAAATAAGTAAACTAAATAAATAAAAGTAAAACTCATTCCCAGTTTTTTTAATATTCCTGTTACACCACACACAAAATTTGTTTCTCCTGCTATTCTGTTAATATTCCACAGCAGTGTGCACATGATATGCTATCCAAGAAATACGAAGTGATTTAGCCTCTATTTTTTTTTTTCATTTTAATGGCTTAATATTTCAGCAAATCAAAGGAGTAGCCATGGGGTCCAAAGTTGCCCTGGCTTTTGCTAATCTGGTTCTCTCACAGTGGGAATGCACTACTTTGACTCATTTACCAGGTTTTGGGTCCACCAGACTGTACAAAAGGTACATAGATGTGTTTTTTGTCTGGCAGGGTACGAAACAGGACCTGTCTACATTTATTGACACCATGTCTGCAAGCATTCCCTTTCTTAACTTTAAGTGTGCAGAAAAAGGTTCCGTTATCCATTTTTTAGACTTTTCTTTAACATTGGACAAAAATGCCCTAACTTGGCAATCAAAGACACTTTCCAGAATAGTTATTTAGATTTCAGGAGTTCCCACCCTTACTTCATGAAGGTTAACATTGCTTGTGGACAATTCCTACACCTTTTTCAGTTAATCAGTAGGGATGACCAATTTATTTTAGAAACTAATTATTTGTTGTCTTTATTTATCCAACATAACTACCTGAAATGGTTTTTGGATTCTCTTTTCGACGAAGTGACTGCTTCCAGGCAAAACAAATTTCCACCTATCATTTTACCCGGTTTTGCCAATGCTGCCTATCACTTGCCATCTCACAGCATTGCCTCCAATAGTTATTTGGATGGCCAAGGTTGGAACCACACCTCTTTTGGACCACTACCCAATGCGGACAGCATTGAGTTTGCAGATTGGACTGTCGCTAATCAGATCCCTACTCTGGACCTACCCTTTTTTTCACCCAATCATATTCTTAACAGGAGCCAAACCCATTTGACTACTAATCGACCAGTGGATCAGAACCAAGCCCTTGTCCCACCAAACCAAGAAACAGAATTTAATGCTACTCCTTCTTCAGGTTCCATGGTGACAAATGAAATGGCTCCAGACAGATTTTTCAGCTTTCTGCCTCTGATTTGTAGAGACCTGCATGCTATTCAACAAGTTATTGAATACAGAAATCTAGACCTGTGGATGGGAGATCGTAGGTTTACCCCGGGAATCATCTCTGGGTCACTGCTGGACAGAGGCACAACAAACTAATGGGCACAGTATTTTTTCATATAAGGGGTGGCGTAAGCCACAATAATTTGGGCTAGGCTTATAAATGCCTTAGGGCAGATAGCCTAGTATAAACCTATGAACCTATGAACCTATGAACAACTGGTCTTTGATCACAAATAACAGGGAATTATCACACTGCCTTGGTAATCATCCACTTTTCTCACACAAAAAAATAGGACCCTTAAAAACTTTTTTGAAAGCATGGACACGTCCTTCCTCTTTGGCTCCACAGCCCCAGACTATTTGCCCCCAGGCATGTTTCCCTGCAATAATAATGTGGCCTGTAATTATATATTAATAGGGAATGAATTCCTTTTCACACATACATGTAAAAAAAAAATCACTTTTAACAAGCATTATGACTGCAACTGTTCTTTTTTGGTGTACGCAGCAGTCTGTAACACCTGCCCAAATTTCTATGTAGGGAAAACTAGCAGGAAACTCTCTTACAGGATCAAAGAACATTGTGTGGCCATTTGTAAACAAGACATTAAGAATGCTTTAGGCAAACACAGCCTGGTTTGTAGACATTTTTCTGGTGTTAAATTCTTCATATTAGAACAGATTTCATCTTTTATTGGAGATAGGGATTTTTTTGGGGGAATTTCAGGAGTTGATATGGCAACTGGTTCTGGATGCAGAATCTTATCCAGGATTCAATGACTATGTGAATTTAAAATGTGCATTAAAGTGGCTACATTATTAGAGATGGACTGACACATATTTGTACTTATTTTCAACTGCCTTTTTATATTATATATGTCTATATAATATATATATATATATATATATATATATATATATAGGATTTATATGTTTGGAATATGGTTTTATTATGCTCATCGGCAATAGGTTGCAGACACTATTTTATGTTCAGTTTGATTTCAACTGCCTTACCACTATTTTTAAAAAAAAATGTTTCTAATAAGTTTTATTACTCTTGTCATTAAGACATTGCATACACTATTTTAGGAACAAATTACACGACTGACATAAATATGACTAAGGCATTTTTGTTAAATTTATTTATGCAATGCTACTTTTTTACAATACGGTTCAAAGTTGCTTATATTCACATGATACCATGCAATTTCAGTTTTGATTCTGACCCTATAAGTTTTATGCATTTGTTTTATATACTGCATTTTCATACTGTGGTTTTTACTATTTCATACAAATTATGAGGTTTTCCCTGTGTGTTACTCATTTGTCTCACTACTTCACCATTTAAAGGGAAATTAGGAGTTGTCTACTGTATTCCAATAGCGAGTATGTAAAGCATTATTGATTGGTTGATTTACATTCATGATTACATGGTACTGACACCTTTTCATTGGTTTGTTTTATCAAAAGTAGCTATGATTTCCTTATTTAATACAGGCATAGCTGTTGTATTTTTGTTTTTCTGATGAAATTCCACGACACTGAATAAAGGAAAGAAAGCGCTCAAATATTGGCTCACTGATTCATTTCTTGTTTTTTGGTGACAAAGGTTTTTCTTTATTCCTGCATATATAACTAAACTCAGGGAATTTAAACCATGATTGATCTTTGAACTTAATTTGTTTTTGGAATTCAACAATACACCAGACATATATATAGTTATGATATGGGATTCATTAAAAGCTTATATTTTTGGTAAAATTCTAAACTGGTAGAAAAATAAAATTAAGCAATGGGACTCAGAATTACAAAACTTTCAAAAACAACTTCTTGTGACTAAATCTAAAAATATCAAAAATAAATGAAATCTACAAGAAAAATAAATGCTAAACAAAAAAAATCTTGATAATTTAACTCACAAATCAAATTTGGCTTTATAAAGATTAAGAATGAATTCTTACTCTTCTTCCCCTAAACACATGTATATTTTTTTCTAGTAGAGTCAAGATGCTATAAAAAATTAATAATATTTTAGAAATTAGACATGAAAGATATTAAAAAAACACAGACAATGGAGAAATTCTTGCTACTTTTAGATTTTATTATACAACTCAAAATATAAACCCAAGCTCTGTTTTAACATCTTCAATAGTAGATCTCGACAATCTTAATATTAAGACAATTCTGTCAAATTTGAAAGATGATTTCAATAAACTTATATCATACAAAGAAATTGTTTTCAAAATTAAAAAAGTAAAACCTAATAAAGCTCCATGCATAGATGGGATAATTACAGAAATATGTAAACTTTTCCCCCTCATATTACATCTTTCTGTAAAAAAAAAAAAAAAACACTTATTGAAATCCAATCACAGGAAAATATTCCACCTAATTGGAAATATTCTCTAATTGCTCTGATATTAAAAGAAAACAAAAATTCACACTCCTACTCTTCCTATAGAACTACATCACTTTTAAACAATGATTATAAGCTTTTCACATCTATTATTACTTTCAGAATAAAAGAGCCTATAGCACATGTAATTAGTTTTGATCAAACAGGCTTTTATATATCAAAGACAAAGTCATGATGATGTTAGATGCATTTTAACTCTTATAGGTCTTTTGAATAGGATGAATAAAGAAGTGTCAATATTGAAAAAGCTGAAAGCTTTTGATTCTTTAAATGGAATTATTTAAAATTTTAGAATGGTTTGATTTTTCCCAAAATCTTCATTTCACTTTTAAAAAATATTTATAAAAATAACACTGTATATGTCAAAATAGGTCCCTTTACTTCTGAATATATCTCACTGATGAAAGTCACCAAACAAGGTTGCCCTTTTTCTCCAATTTTATGTGATTTAGCAATTGAACTACTTGGCAACTTAATTTAATAATCCAAATATTAATGGTATAGAAGTATCCAATACTTACTCATCTAAATTCATGTTATTTGCATTTCAATCTATTTATGGTCTCTGGTTTAATAAATCCAAATCTAATTTTATAATACTAAAAACAAATCACTGATAATAATAAATAAAAAGAAAAAACTCAAAAAAAAAAAAAAATATATATATATATATATATATATATATATATATACACACACACACACACATATATATATATATATATATATATATATATATATATATATATATATATATATGTATATATATAAATCACCTTATTGGTACACAGGTCTCCTCACTAGAATATTTAGGTATCAAATTGGTATCGTCCATAGATGAAATGAAGACTGTTAATTATGAAAATATAAATATAATGGAGAGTCTTGCCTCAAAATGTAATAAACTTATTTCATTTGAAGATAGACTTCAATTAATAAAGATGATTCTTTTCCCTAAAATATCATATATAATCAAAGCCTTGTCTCTTTTTCCAAATAAACAACATATCAGGGAAATAAATAGGCAAGTCTTAAAAGTTACTTTGGTTTCCCAATAAACCCAGAATAGCATTTTCTCATCACATAAGTCCCTGGATACTTGGGGGGATTAGTTTTCAGACATTGAAACTTATATAAAAGCTTCAGCTTTTAAAATAATATTAAATTGGATTGACACTAATTATAACTCCAATTGGAAAACTTTATATCTAACTGTTCTTGTTACCAAGAACAATATATTATATAATCATAACTAATTCAGGCAGTTTTCTTTAGTATTATCTTTGTAATTTAATTCAATATAATGTTTTTTCTCCTACAGAATCAAACTAGTTGAACTGTATATTAAAATCCTTTTGAACTTTGATTTTCTGCAATATAGATATTAAAATTTGGTTTGAATCCATAATTCTCTTTAGTATTACAAAAATAATTCTTCATTAAAAAGACCAAGAACTTTATTTGCTGATATCATTCTTTTAACAACTGTTTTAAGAATTTGATTTAAATATTCAGGATTGGTTATTACTACAAAATGTGAAAAAATGCATGCTCGGGAACTATGTTTATCTATTTCTAATTCACATTTTAAAATAGAACCCAAATAAATGTATCTATGAATTCATATACAACAAATCAAAAACTCAAAGTATTATTAAATACAAAATAAATGATTCTCAAATGACAAACAAACTCTTGTGAACTTAAAATGTTAACAAATCACATTCAGGATCTACATCAAAGTTTTAATTCCATGCAACTTTCTGTCTGATACTTGCAAAAAATGCTATTATTGATAATGAGTTTTAAATTTACTGTCTTACTTATACACTGCATAATTAACTCATTGAGATATATCACTTAACCAGTCAGTACTTCTGGTTGCCCTTGAATAGGGACACTTGTGCCCACTGGTTTTAATCAGTTAACAAATGTAAAAAAAAAGAGAGATCAGTTTCCAATCCATTTTGATAAGAATACTTTCTTTTGCTATAGAATTTGTTTTGCTCTACTGAAAAGTACACTTCATAACTACAATGTCCTTATCCAAATTTCCTTCTTCATTAATAAGAGATTCAACACAAGTTAAACAATATTTCTATGATAGAGCAGATATGCTTACTGCATGTCATAGAAATTCTAATTTACCCATTTACTGTTTTTTTTTGGTGAAATAATACTTGTTTCCTTTATGCCAGCTCTCCACCAGTCATGTACCTCTCAACATACATTGTACACACACCTTTGGTGTTTGTCCATAGCCCCTGTTACTCTGAGAGGGTGACTCCATATATTCTGACCAAGTAACCACATATATAACATGTTCACTCTCACTCACTTTGAGTGGTGACTCTGCACATGCAGTGTGCTCATGCCCACTCTCTTTCTGTGCAGGTGACTCTGCACATGCAGTGTCTTTAATCCCTCTCACTCTGAGCAGCTGAGTTCACACATGCCTTGATTTAGTCTGTCTCACTATGAGCAGGTGACTCTCTACATGCAGTGTGCTCATGCCCACTCTCTCTCTCTCTGAGTAGTTAAGTCAGTAATTATGCTCACTTTGTCTCAATCTGAGCGGGTGACTCTGCACATGCATTATGCACCCTTCCTCTCTCTCTCTCTCTGAGCAGGTGACTCTGCATATTCAGTGTGCTCATGCTCTCTCTTTCTGAGCAGGTGACTCTGCATGTGCAGTGTATTTACTCCTTCTCTCACTGAGCAGGTCTGTGCACATGCATTGTGCTTACTCACCCTCACTCTGAGCAGCTAATTTCACACATGCAGTGTTTTACTCCATCTCTCTCTGAGCAGGTAACTCTGTATGTGCAATGTGCTTATGCCCACTCTCTCTCTGTCTCTCTCTCTCTCTCTCTCTCTGATTTTGATCAGGTAAGCGTGCACATGCATTGTGCTCACTTCCTCACTCTCTGAACACTTGACTCTGGAGTGATATCTCTGCATGTGGAATGCACTCAGTCCAACGCAGTGTGTTCACTTCCTCTTGTTCTGGAATGTTGCCTCTGCACATGCAGTGTGCTCGTTCCCTCTCACTCTCAGTAGGTGCCTCTGTGCAGATAGTATGCACCCTTAATCTTAACTTTTGTTACCATGCATTTAGCTTTCTCTCTCTTGCACACTCTGGAGAGGAGTCTGTGCACATGTAGTGCACTCACTCATACTTACCGTGGCTTGGTACTGGTATGCATAATAGTGTCTTCATCCCTGCCTGCTCTGGACTGGTGTATTTGCAATTGCAATGCCCTCATTTCTGTGACTATGGACAGCTGACTCTGTACATGCAGTGACTTCATGCTCTTTCTCACTCTGGATAGGGGCCACAAAAAATGTAACTATCATTAACTGCAACTTCCGTCCAATTCCGGCATCTTTTTAAATTGCAGAAATCTGTTTCTTACATACAAGGCAGTCAAGAATGAATCTAATACATTGCAATGTAAAAACCCGCAGATATTAGCTTTATATGTAGCTGCAACCCCAACCATGCTTTAATGTAATTAATATGTATCTGATTGAATGTTATCCTTTGGACATTGTTCAGTACTACTGGGGATGGAATATTGATGGGTCACTTCAAAATTGTTTCTTTTGCGCTTTCTGGGTCATTAGAAATCCAGGTATCTGAACACTGTGTACAAATGAATGCTGTGAAAGTTTCATCTCTCTCTCTCTCTCTCTCTCTATATATATATATATATACACACATGGCACTTTAAAACACTTTTGAAATATGATGCATATTTTCGAAGGAGTTCCTGCTCCATATATGACTAAAATTGATGTTACAAGAAAGCCGTGATATTGTGGTTAAAAGAAAACATAGTGTCAGTTAACTTTACTGTTCTGTAGAAAAAAAACAGCAGTTTATATCTGTGGAGGAAAGGGTGGGGTGCTTGTAATCACTGTGCATAAAGCAGGCGCAATATATCTCTGTTGTGTAAAAATAAAAATGCAGCAGTCTCCCTAATGCCCTTCTGTTAACATACAGCTTTTAAGTGCACACCTCTGTCTGCATGCAGTAAGTTAGCTTTTAAAGTTCAGAGATAGAAACTCAGCACTGCCCATGAAACAGGGGGATGCAACCTGACAGGTTTTTTTTGAGGGGGTGTAGTAGTCAGCGTTTATGAAAGAATACAAATTGCCACACTTCATCATTCAGAAGAACTTAGGATTTTGCTCCTCCCCTTTCCCCCTGTATTTCTATGATAACAGACAGGTTGTACTCCCCTATAGTTCTGTACAATAAATCTGTCATGACTGGGAAGGCATAGCACAATGAGACAGTAAGATATGTGAAGAAGTGCATCACGTTCAGAATCCATTTGGTTTTTCGCTTTCTGTTTTCAAAAGATGTTTATTTTTTTATCATGTTTTGTTTTTAAGATTATGAAAGCATGAACATTTCCTTTTAGGTTTTATTGTCAGTGCCAATTTGCATAGTATCACTTTAAATGCTATACCATACAACAACACATGCCTTCATTGTTATCAGACCGCATATTATTTATTGCAGGATCCAAAAACTGTGGCATATATTCATTTATATATATTTTCATATGATTATATCCATCATTCACATATGTATTTTGGTTGATTCAAAGAATGTTGACCAAAACACATCAAATCACAAACTAGCAAAAACACTGAAATAGGGTTTAACATGGTTCCTACATGGACAACAAGACCATTTTTATTGATCTCTTTTGGTATGATAATATTTCGTTCAGCATTCTATGAGTTGAACAAAAGAAAAGTTCAACCAGCGATAGTGCAGTGATTCATAGAGTGTGTGTGTGTGTGTGTGTGTGTGTGTGTGTGTGTATATATCTATCTATTTATATATATATATATATATATATATATAGGTTCCCTTCAGAAGTTTGAAATACTGAAATCTTGAATTACAGTATTTTGAGCCCAAGAAGCCAAATCCACATAATAGAGAAAGTTTAGAAGCGTGAAATTTAAAACCTCGAGTACCGGAGGTTTTGAATTTCGCATTTCTAAAATTCCGCTGTGGTCATGTATTTAGGTAAGTGTATGTGTTAAGGAGTTTGGGTAGGGGCTGTGGTGTGTGTCAATGTATTTTGTTGCTGTGATGTGTGTGTGCGAGGAGAATATAGCTTGTGTGGTGGTGTTTTGTGTGTTTGTATGTAGTGCGACCTCGGAGTGAGAATATTTAAGTGGGGGGTGGGGAGTGCAGGGGGGCTTGCCCCCCTCCTTTCATGTAGTAGAGTAATTGTGTGTGTTTGTGTGGAGGCTGGTGTGTACGTATGTGTAGTAAAACTGCAAAATTCAAAACCTCCGATATTCGAGATTTTGAATTTCAGGGTTTTTATTATGCAGATTTGGCTTTTTGGGCTCGAGATACTGAAATTTGAGATTTCAGTATTTCGAGGTTCTGAAGTGACTCCATATATATATATATATAATATATTATATATATATATATATATATATATATATATGTGTGTGTGTGTGTGTGTATGTATATGTGTATATATATATATATATATATATATATATATATCTACATGGATCCCCTTTAGTTGATCGGCCTTCCGAAATGCCGAACGTCATATGACTGACATTTTGGGAAGGTCGAAACTAAACTAAAAAAAATAATAAAAACAATGTTTTTTTGTTTGTTTTTTTGAAGGGGGCAAGAGCCCTGCACCCCCACACCCCCTGCTAATTAAATATACCAACTCCAAGATCACACTACATTTAGGAAAGTACAGTATTTCTGCATTCAGATCCTCCAAGATTCCAAGGCTTCTCAGTCTGTCAAGGAGAGCAAGTCCAGTCATCCCATAAAGATTCTCATTTTATTAGTTTTGTCCACAGTTTCATCTTTTTGTTCTCTAAACAACTCTAATTACCAAAACTGAGGATGGATATAAAGAATAGCTAGTAAATTAAAGGTATTCAGCAAGATGTATTGCAAAATATATAGATGCAGAACTTGATTTTCTTAGGCTTTAGTCCTTTTGCAGGTATATAGAATTATCAATTTAACACACAAATATTTTACCGCATTGTCTACTAGTTTCCTTCTTGCTGGATAACCTACATACAATCTCTTTATCAACATATTATTTGTTTTGCCATCACTCATAAACATTGCTTCAATTTTCCAATACCTTCTTAAGTTCTGTCTAATTTTTTTAAACAAGAAACAGTTTTATTAAATTACCACTTATGTCATAGGCAATCATACATTTATATAAATTAAAACAAACCATATTGAAATAATCTTAGTTGCAAGCATTATACGTCACAAACCATATTGACATTATTTTAGTTGCAAACATACATCACTTGTAATCTGCCCAGTCATTCTCAGTCAAACATTACATAGTTCATTCAAATCCTGCCTTCTTTTAAACCTCATTCCTTCCCTGGATGTATTGTTCTCACAATTCCTATTTTTCCTATGTAATTTACTCCTACCCTTTTCTAAAGATCCCAATTCCAGTTGTTTTATCTCTGTTACTATATTAACTACTTCTAGTACGGTTGGTTTAGACTTTGATTTCTATTTTCTAGTAATTGCTTTTTTGCAGCCACCATAATTAGACTCAGCAAGACCTTAGTATCTCTAGGCAATTCTGATTCTGTATCATAACTCAGAAAAATCATTTCCCCTAGATACACCAATTTGCTCACCCTGTATCTCTGATAGAGTAGTCTGCCGGGAATCTATAAAGTCTGCCAACTCATAAATTCCCAGAAAATATGCTCACGATTACCTTTCTCTTCCCCATCACACCTCCAACATTTGCTGTCTACCTGAGGAAAAATTCTTTGGAGTCTACTTGGGGTATAAAATATCTATGTCAATATTTCCAACAAAAATCCTAAATCTTCTAGATTTTATTACATATCTGGGAGACATACATATATCCCCCATTGTTTCTTTGTGAATTGCTTATCTAATCTCCCTTCCCAGTCCTTTCTAACCTCCTCTGATTGATTCTTATAGTTATCATGCAATATTTTATATTCTCCACTAATTATTCCTTTTTTAACAGCAGCTTCTGTTATAGATTCTATTAAAAGCTCTACCAATTATAGTCGTTCGTTTAGAATTACCCTATTTCTTTCTCTTTGTCTATACTCTGATATCAGTCCTTGTTAGGGAAGGCAGTCTCTAACCTGCAGTTCAAATAAATTCTTGGTGTCTTCCCATACTATTACCTTGCCCTCTCTAGTTATTTGCTCTCAATACCTTGGTTCCTTTGCCAATTTTCTCCAATAAATTCCAGCCCCCTCTTGCCTATTGTCTGTGTCCCTAATTGCAGTCATCCCTATCAGCAGAATCTCCTTTCTCCATTCCCATCTTGGTTTAGTTCTTAGAATGCTTTCTGCTACTTTATGAATATAATATTCTGTATGATTATTTTTATTCTCCTTAAAGATCAGCATCCATAATCTCAGTTTCTCCTGGTTTCTTGAGCTTCCCCATTTCAACATCATCCCTTTCCACTTTGAATTATAGGCTTCTGCTTGTGCTATGTATAGGAGCCTTAACTGTGTAGCTCTGAAATACGCTTTCAAATTGGGTAATCCCAATCCGCATTGTTCTATTGGAAGAATCAGCTTATCCCACTTGACTCTTGCTGTCTTCCCCTCCCAGATAAAATCCTTCAGCTCTTTATTAATTGCTATCCACAACTTCTCCTCTGTTGACAAAAATATGCCTGACCTGTATATAAAACTAAAGGGACTTTAGTAAGATACAAGCATTTTAACTGCTTGTATCTTACTATCCATATCTATATAATGGAGCTTCCAATTTCTCAGTTTGTGTATTATCTATTGTTTAGTCTCTTACCACATATCCTTAGCTGCCACACTGGAATAATTTTTAATCCATACTTCTAAGTGCTTCATTTTATAATGTCCTCATAAATATGTATATTGCTGAACCAATTTGTTTGTGGTTACATCATTTACCACTATTGCCTTTGTTTCTGCTTCATTAATTTTGTATACTAAAAACATTTGAAACTGTCTCAGAATGTTCCACAAAACTGGAATGTCCTTTCCTGATTTTATCAGGTATAAAATAATATCTCCTGCAAATAGAGCCAGCTTTTCTTGACTACCATACCAATTATGCCCTTGAATTTTTGAGTCCCTTATTTTCTTTTCCAGTTGCTCTAAATATAATACATATAACAAAGGGGAAAGATGACAACCCCTGCCTGGTTCCTCTGCTCAAGCAGAAGTTATCAGGGAAGAACCCACCCACTTTAATTTTCACCTCCTATCCCTCAAATATCTTTCTAATTAACCTTATAATTTTATCAGGGAATGCAAATGCTTCCATTGCCCTGCTCATAAAGTCTCAGGTTACTCTGTCAAATGCTTTCCCTGTATCAAGAACCAACAACAATGGCATTTTCTTGCATTCTGCTTCCCTCTGGATCATCAGTGTTCTGTTAATGTTGTCAAATGTTTGCCTCCCTTCCACAAAACCAAATTGATCCATATCTATCAATTTTGGCTTGACTTTTGCCATTCTTTTAGCCATTATAGACATAGACACTTTATAATCATGATTTAGTATTGAAATGGGCCTGTATGAAGCTGGATCTGATGGAGCTTTACCCTCTTTAGGCATTATAGCTACCACTGCTTTCTTCCAGGATTTTCGTACTTCTCCTCTTAAAATACTGTTAAACAAAACCTTCCAGATCTTTATCAGTTTTTTACCCTTCTAGCTTCCAAACTTCCACAGGAATATCATCTCTTCCTGGGGACTTTCCTGTGGATTGGTTATACATCACCATTTTTATCTCCTCTCCTCCTATCATAACTGTCAGTAATTGAGCCTCATCTATCTCTAACCTTGACATATTTAATTCTTCCATAACATTTCCAGTTGTACCTTTTCTTGATTTCTATATTTCTTTGCTTTATACAGACTTTCATAGAATTTCTGAAATATTTCTAATATCTCTGTGGGATCTCTTGTTATCTTCCTTGTTATAGGCTCCTTAAGCTTAGCAACAGCCCTTTCTAGTTTCTGTTGCCTGAGTTGCTGTGATAAAAATGTTGTGCTCTATAGTTATTATCGAAAAACAGTTGCTTAACAGCAATTTTTCTAAACTCATGAATATCATTGAGGCTATCTATAATTTTCTGTTATTGCTCCTCCTCTTGTTCTGTGAGATTCCACCTGTTCTGAAATATTTTAACATTTGTCAGTCCCTCTAAATAATTCTTGTTATTTCTTAACCATATCTCCCTTTCTTTTATTTCCACCTTATTTTAAACTCCACTTTAATTTTATCCCACTCACTAGCTATATTTTCAGAAGAAATGTCTGGCTTCCCTAATAGCTCCTCAGTAGTTTCCACTACCCATTCCTTTTATTCCTCTCTTTTCAACAGACAGGTGAGAAAGCAATAGTGTCTCATTTTTATTTCATTACCCCATGTTTTTATTTTAGTTATAATTGGTGCATGATCTGAATTAGTTATTGGGTGCTTATCAATGCTTTCAAGTAAATGCACATGTTCCTCCGAAATGTAAATTCTATCTAGTCTAGCCCAGTTTTTGTATCTTGGAAAATAATATTTTAATTCAATATGAACTCCTAGTACTGAATTCACATTTTCCATGCCAAATATGTTCATAAATTTCTTCAAAAATGTACCTTCTTTTGTTATATTTTCCCTTCTGTGTTCCCAGACACATCTTCACTGCTGCAAATCAAGTTCCAGTCCTCACCTATAAGTAATACTCCTTGCTGAAAGCTGATTATTTCTCCCAGAATTTTCTTAAGCTCCATTACAGAGTTTTTATTGGAATATAAATACATGCCATCGCAATCCTCCTCCCTTGCCTGTAGTCCCTTAGTACTACAAATCTACCATTATTATCTTTTTATCCTCTTCTATCAATACTGGAACTCTTCTTGCAATTAATATTATTACCTTTCTTTTCTTTTGTCCGAGGTATTTCACTGAATAACCATCCTGAAAACCTTTCTTTATCGTACAGTTCACTACCCTTTCTTTTGTTGTATTTATCTGTGATACTATTGACATTTAAAGACAGTTATTATTCACACCTTTTATGTGTAACAGGTTTTTTGTTAAACATCTAGTTCCAACTTTTGTATTACATGCATACACTGTTTGGTAGGTTGATCTTTTGTACAGCTGTTTCTTGACATATACATTTCAGCCTATGTCACACACATCTTACAAAATGTTTTGTTATATTGAAACCCTCAAACAAAAGAAAAAAACTTACACACCCCAATATCCCCATGAAACCTATTAACTTAATACTAACACAGAAACCTATATACATTGTCAACTGTTGAAGTTTTACCCTCCTAATAGGAATATGTTTCCCAAAATGAGAGCCACAGTTATAGACTTGAGTTAACCTAAAATAAAGGTTATCCATGCTAAGACACATGGTACAACCTGTGCTAAGTGCTATCTGGTTTTGTCTTATCCTTATAGCTCTCACAGCTGGGATATCACTTGAATGCTTTCAGAAAACATCATCTCCTAGCCATTTCTCTTTATCAGATTGTCTCCATGGAGACATGAAGGCCAGATACAGGGTTGCTACTAAGAATACATTTATTTGCAAGAAAAAAGCTTTATAATAGTCAGTGTTCTTTTTCATTTACTTGCTTTCTCTTAAAACCTTTTTACTAGATCAGGCTAATGGCCTTAATCCATTCATTCCCCTATACGAGAATGAAAAAGGTACATCAGTTGTTTTTCTTTTGTCATGCTCTTTTGACCAGACTTTGTTTTTTACATTGCAGTGCCTACATTTTAAAAACTGAACAAGGAGAAAGAGAGGAAAAGGAGGCAGAAAGAAAAAGAAAAAAAAACAGGAGCACCTGTTTACTTTACTATCTCCATTATACTTAAAAATAACTGAGAAAACTATACTTTATAGCATGCAAAGAAAGTCATACACTACAAAAATATTACTATTAAGAAAAACATTTGTTTTACTTAGTCAACTTTGTCCCTCCTCTTCCCCTCTCCTAAGTATTTTTCCAAATATTAATGGCATAAAGTAGAGTATATGCTTTAGAGTCCCCTTCAAGCTGAAGTCCGAGATTTCCAGATTTTCTTGTTGTCATGTTTCACAACTATAATTACTGCTTTGTAATCCCACATTTGTCAATTTCCAAGTTACTGGTTTTATTCCTGTTCATCTCCATCTCTACTTAATTTCTAATGTACTCTCAAGTCTTCTTGTCAACTCTTGTGCTGTTTTCCTTCTATCAAGCATTTTCCATTGAAACATTTGAAAGTGTTTCACTGACACAGTCTCTCTGTGGTCTTTATTACCAGAAGAACAAGAAGCAGAATCTCCTCCTTTTTCACAGTTTACTTTTTTTGGACAAACGTTTGTAATTGCTCCTTAGCATGTACTACATCAAAAATGATTTTAGCCCTCCAGGAAAGAATATTTTGAAGATAGCTGGGTATAGTTCTTTGAATCTCATGCCCCCTCCTCAACATTCCCTGAATCATGGAATAAATTTACTCCTGTTCTGCCTGGTGTAAATACAGTGAGTAATCATTCTCCACAAACACTTTGTTGTCTCTCACATTACAGTTAGTACTCTGTCCTTCTGCCATAGTTTTGTAAGAATCAACTCCTTCTGCTGGTAGGATTGCATCTTTACTATTAAAGGTCTAGGTTGATTTCTCATAGCCAAGTTAGGAGTATACACATGACGTGCCATTTCAATTAACAATTCCTTACAGTCTGTTTCTTACAGCTTCTCCAGTACAGCAGAAAATCTCAGATTTTCCATACGTGCTCTGTCCTCTAGTTCTATTATTTTCTGAAACATCTCTTCTTGTGTAGACTCATATTCAGCCAGTCTTTTCCTCATTTTGACCTCTGATTTTTGCAGTTTGCTCACCTCATCTGAATACCTGTTTAAAGTTTCTTCCATTTGTTCCAGCCTTTTGTTATTTGAGTTGATATACTCCATCAGTGTTTTATTTATTTTAACCAGGTCTGTGTGTAGTTGTCTTTACTTTTCCCTAGGTTACTGGAAGTCACGTATGAGGCTTGCATTGTTTTTTGCTAACAGCTGCAGTATTCTTCCCAGATAGTGTTTTTTCTTTACCTTATGTAGCTTATTTTCTTTCAGATCCTCAGTATTTCTTTTTTGCTGACATCCGGGCAGTGCACTTACTAGTCAGTTGCTGAAATTTACCCAGAAATAAAGCTCACTGCCTTTCTTTGCTGAGTTTCTATTTTTACATGGCGAGAGCTAGAATTAGGCTGTTACTCATTGTGCAGCTAATTTCTGTGTCTAATTTTGATCTTATTGAAGGTTATTTTAGGCATTTACCACTTATTCTGTAAATAAAAATAATTTTTCATTTCCCCAACCCATTTATACTTTATCTGTTCATGATGTCCTTTTTTCTGATGCACTACTTTTTTTTCAAAAGTTAATCTTTTACTCTGTGCCACCGCTGGAAGTAGTTAGCAGTTTTGAAGGATCCTACCTCCTTGGTAAGTGAATTTAAGAAATCTGTACCTAATAGCATTTATCATGTCTCTCCTCTGCCATCTTTCTAGTACAGTGTTAAGGACTTCTAGTCATAGTCTCATTATATGGTGTTTGCTGCAGTCAGGGCACCATTTTTGTTACCATCTTTGAACCATTTCTGCCTTTGTATATGTGTACTTAGCAATGGAGGAATTAGTGAAGATATGATATGCAGAAAACAATAAACTTGTTTTGATTTGTAGCAACATAAATGTTTCATAAATCATGCATATCTCCCTTGCATACTTCTATGCTTCTGTACCTCATATGAGCTCAAAGTAATCAACAGAACATCTATAGAAACTGCAGCCAAAGTTTGATCCTGAATAAGAAGCCAAAATAAAAACAGAAAAAAAGGTGTGATCAACACAGCCAGTTTCAAACCACTATAATAAAATAAAATAACAAGAAAACAAAACAGATAAGTGATTTTAGGCAGTCATCCCTTCATCAGAGATAAGCACAAAATAATCTTCCACTCCAGCATGTAACCAAATCTGTTTGAAATATTATAATTGTAATGATTTTTTTCAAGAAAAGTATGCATAGAAAAAGTCTAAGTTTGATTACCAAAAAGTATCGTGTTTGCGTATTTTTAGGTTGCACAGAATATCATGTCAAATAACACACCCTTATAAAGCATATAGGCACACTAATTATGTAGATTTAGTCCAGGTTCAATGTTCATTTTTGCTGAACTAGCAAGAAACTCACAATTCGCTCTTCCTGACCATTTTGCTACATGTACAGTATTTGGTAGTGCTCATTGTGACAACTGCAGACTGTTAAGAAGGGCTCTATCACACCCATCAACACTTCATTTAAAGGACAAACATACTTCATGTCCCCAAATGAGTCAGGCTAAACCTGACAGCATCACAAAGATTTTGAATTACATAGTTTAAGCTCTATGCTTAGTGCATTGCTGAGTGTACTTACACATTCCAGAGAAACCTCACAATGCAATGTAATATGCAAACAGTAATTGAAGTAACCAAGTATAAATGAGCCATAAGGCATGCAGTGGTAATATGTGCCACTGATTACCACCACATGCTGACAGTGGACTGGCATTGTACTTCCACTGCAAAGTGCTGGCAGAGATAAAATAACTATATAAATGACACTGCTTCCTTTTGCCTGACCTCTGTACTAACACAGTAAATGATGTGTTCCATTCTTGGCATTAAGTCAGGCTTGTTCTGGGTGGGTGTAGGGCTGCACTAGGGGTATATGTAATGTTATTATTACTTTCATTACTTTCTGTGATCTTCATGGACAGGATATCAAGACCGCACTTCTGAAGGCACCTGGCTTGGTCACCTAGCACAAGATCACTGTGACACATACTTCACACTGAACAATGAATCACCTGAGTATCTGGGATAAGAATCAGCACTTCCATATTTGAGACAGAGGGACTTAACTGGAAATGAGAACATTGCTGTAGTGAGTTGGGGGGATAGCTGTCTTACTGGGGAGGTTATATATCAGTACACCTTGTAGGTACGATCAGGTGATTTGTTGTATTACTATTTAATGGCCTCGTTTTTTTGAGAATGTAATCTGAGGAAGTTACCTTATTGCAGGTGACGAAAAGCGCTTAATTAAATCAGTGAAAATATTTTGGTGTTTGGATTATTTCCACAGAGCCTGTTTGCTGAGTTACTGGGGAGGTTATGCATTTTTGGAACATGTCCATGACTGATGGGAAGGGGGCATGAGTGATAATTGAAACTGGCCAGAGGCTGTAGACTTGCAGAAGGTACTAAAGCAGGAGCTGAGTTTTTATGAAGAGCCTTTAGTTTCTCATAATTATATGTCCACATCCTCACCTTTGGTCTGCAGTTGTGGATAATTACTAAAAGAACAAGACTGTAGGTACAAGGGAAGCAAATGACGTTCCCTTGCATGGCCACAGATTTATTGTCCATGACTAGATGCAGAGCTTAATTGGACATCCTTTGTGTGACGCTGCAGACCCTTCCAGTGGGGGGGGGGGGGGCAGCTGATGTGGTCTGAGTATCTCAAAAAAAAAAAAAAGGATTACCACATATATGGCACACATGAAGGAGGCCATCAAACAAACTGTGGCAGATTACATTTTTTCTGCTGACCTGGAATGCTTGGGCATCCCCTAGGATGAGCTGGAATAGTATCAAGGGGAAAAGGAAGGGTGGTAACCCTGAGAGTTTTGCACCCCACAACCCTTGTCAAGAATGACAGAAAAAATTAAGTGAGATAATAATGAGGTAAAAGATACACAAAGAAAGAGACAAAGAAAATGTTCCTTGGTGTGTGTGTGTGTATATATATATATATATATATATATATATATATATATATATATCTACATTTTTTTTTGACAGAATGTGAACAGTAAGAAGCAATGAATAGTTAGTGAAATAATACATATAAGTACACAAAATATCAAAAATAATTTGCTGCAACAGCAAGTCAACTATATCACCATTTTAGTCAGCTGTCTAAAAATCATTCACGTGAGAACAAATTAATATGATATAGCATATGGCCAGTACATAATTCTTCAAATTATTTAGATTAAACAAGCAAAGAAGCAAGCAGTGGCAGGCATAATAAAATGCAGATATCCACATCTCTTCCATTCTGAGATGATGTATTCAACAGTGACTGCACATTTGCTCTAATCTCAGCTACATTGACACATGGGTATCCATCCATATGCTACACTAGCTAGTAAGTACCACATGATCCTCTGCATTTAGTTGTTCTTGTATCTTGATTGTGCTTTGTGACTGTGGCAGGTGGTATAAATGTGCATTTAGGACAGATCAATAACATGAATGGAAAATAAATTGTTAAATATATATGACATGCAAAAGGTCCCAAAAAACACACACACACCTCAAGCAGTGTATAAAGCACTTGAGGTAAGGAGTCTTAACAAAAAATGGCTATAATGAGTTTCCCGCTAAAATAGAAAACACACTCATAACTGTACACACAGATGAATGCAATGTGCGTAGGTTATACATGTACATGTGTGTGCACATTATGCCACGTAGAGCCACGGTGGCTGCTGTGTGGCTGTGGGTACAGCACAGGAAGCATATGTCAACCCACGTGGTCACACAGTTTACACAAATTGAAAAGTGGTACACACACTAAATTTGTACTGGTCCAACAGAAATTCTAAGAAAATCTGAAATATAACTGACATGGCAATGCTCATGATGGTGTGTTCACAGTATTTGTGATATGGTCAGACACTTACACATTTCTAAGTTAACAGTACACTCTCCTGCATAAAAACATAATTACTGCTGGAATTAATTTGTGGGATAGTCTGATGGCAGTTCATGTTGAGGACAGTAGCATTGTATGACACAGTGCACCACCTACAACCATCTGCAAGTCTTTATTCCAACTACTTGATCCATACTTATCTACCACGAGGGACACAGCAGAAGATGAGACAGGGAGTAAAGATTCTATTTTTTGGGTGTCAACTCATTTGTATAAACCAAGCACATCCTCTAGATTAGATTAGATTAGTTAGTACTAGGCTAACTGCCCTTGCGAGCCATTTTAAGCCTAGCCAGTTATCCCCTGTGAGATTCAAACCCTGTACCTTGTGTTTGCAAGGCAAACACCTTAACCATTAGGCCATCCTCTCTAGTGGATTTAAGGAGGTCCTCAGAAGCTCAACTCGTTGCAGCATCTGGGATCTGTACTCAGACACTGCCCTACATAATCATTTAACCAGTCTGAGAACTTGAAACAGCAACTGTGCTTTACTCTCATAATATGTCTGCTACATAGTATATCTCACCTGCCCAGATGTAACAGAGAAGGGTAGGCTGCTTTAGTACAGTCAACAGCTAACCCACCTTCTTTGCTTGAGGTTAAGCTGATTGTATGAGTACCTGTGTAGATATCTTGGTGAAAATAAAATTACTGTACATAAAACAAGCAACCTGTCATAGTCCATGCTGAATTATGTAAGCACTGTTCTTCATCTTACAGTGTGCGCAGCCATTTCATACATTCAATGCATGGGTGGGTTCATCTAGAAAACAGTAGAAAAAGGAAAACTTGGGACAGAAATGTCATCACCAACATGATGCCCTTTGGCTGCAGTATGTAGCCACAAATTATATCCAAACATGATACAGGTACCTATGTACCCTGGGCCCAATGCCAAGACAGTATTGTTTATACAGTATAGCCACTGCTCTAGTCAATTAAAATAAAAAAATTAAATAAATTAAGCAGGAATACATAGGGATGGACTTCTTTTAAAGTCAGACCAGACTTCCTATATTATTTTCAGCTGGCATTTGAAATAAGAGTCTGAAATTAACAAATTGGTAACCATTTTTTATATGATTAGCCACAAATATTTCAACCAACATAATAAAATCAACCAAAAATCCAGGAACATGCCAAAACATGATCAAGTCCAAGATTTATTAACATAATTAAGTGCTTTCATTCCACTATACACAGACCTTCATCGTAATACAAAGTAACAAACATTACACTTCCCCATTCAGTCATATTATCTGTAATACAGCTGTTTTTCTGCTGTTAAACATTATGTAGTGGTACCCACTGAAACTAAGGTAGCTAGTACCTGTAGCATAGTCCAGATACAAATTTGCTGCATTTTGGTCTGTTTGTAATTACTCGCTGCTATTTGTCTGGTATGTTAAACATTCTCTAGTGAGTCTGCTGAAACTAGGGTAGCTAGTTGCTGTAGCATAGTCCACACACAGGTTTTCTGCATCTGGGTCTGCTTGTAGTGGCTGTTTCTTCTTAGCACATTTCCATGTCATCTTGGATTGGAAGTGGCCTTTCTGCACTCTAGTGAGGCTGAACTCTCTCAACTCAGGGCTGGCATGACCAGACAGGAGGAGATGGTAACCACACACACAACAATCCCAGTTCCACATAGACCTACCACAACTGCAAACCAAACACATAAAAACACAAAGACATACTCGGAGGCTCTAATAAAAAACTTACCAAAACAACAGAGGCTCCCAAAGCAGACATCCAAAAATCCACCACCTCAAAACAAAACACATGCAACACATACTTCAATAAATCAGTGTGTCAACCAATCACAGCCCTTAAGGCCAAACACCATGCCTGATACACTAGTAATAGGTGACTCTATAGTCAGACACACTGATGTCCCGCTAACCAGGCTGAACAAGGAGAGGGTGACTGTGAGCTGTCTATCGGGAGCTAGGATCCGCCACATAACACACGCACTCAAGTCACTCCAAAGCAAGTACAAATATGACTCCATCATTGTCCATGCTGGTGTGAATGACCTGAGACGTACCTCCCTGGACTACATGAAAAGAGACATAGAGGAGCTCTCCGATTATGTAGCCCAGGCTGGTATGACCCTGACCCTGAGCAGCATCTTGCCCTCACCAAGAATGATACCACAATACAAAGACAAGATGATCAGCTTTAATAATTGGCTCAAGTACTGGTGTGATTCTAAGGGGATCCATGTCTGCTTGGGTTGACACGTTGGACAAGCCACACTTTTTCGCAAGGGATGGCTTACACCTGTCACCACTGGGCTTCCGGATATTGGCTAAGGCTCTTGCCACCCCATAGTGCCTTTTTAGGCAAGGCTCAAAAGACAAACCCACCTCCTTAGAAAATAAAAATGGAAAAAAACTAAGGGTAATGCTGCTCAACGCCAGAAGTCTAAATCTCAAGATGCAGGCACTTGATGCACTCCTCAGCATGGAGAACATCGACGTCTGTGCAGTAACTGAAACCTGGTTCAAGGCTCCTGAGAGCACCCCAGCGCTACCAGGCTATACCTCGTATCATGCTTTTCGCCCCCAAAACCTGGGCCGAACCACAAAAGGAGGGGGAGTGTCCATATTCATCAAGGACACCCACACCTCCAGGTTAGTAGCAACACATGAAGCATCAGAGACCATACAGATGCAACTAACCATAGGCAAAACTGCTATACAACTGGTAGCATGTTACAGACCACCCTCCCAATCTCAAGAACCCCACTCAGCCTTCCTGAAGACATTGGAGGATATGAATGTATCACAAAATACCATCATACTGGGAGACTTCAACTACCCAAACATAGATTGGGTACATTATTCTAGCCCTAATACCCTAGCCCAAAGGTTCCTGGAATTCATAAATTCAAATGCACTGGAACAACTAGTCACCTCTCCCACTAGGGGAGATAATATACTAGACCTGATCATCACAAACATGGGGACAAAATGTTCCACACCGGAAGTATGCCCCTCACTAGTGAGATCTGACCACAAACTAATCACCCTGGATATACATATCCCACCTCCACCCCCAACACAAAAGACCACAGTGAAAAACTTCTCAAAAGCAGACTTCACTCTTCTTAAGACTGAGATGGTATCCTTTAAGCCCACTGTGCCAGTGGATACCACATCCCACAATGCCGAATCCTTCACAAATGCTTTCTATAGACATCTCCAAGAATGCATGGATCATGCAATCCCAAATAAATCCAAGTCCCTCTCCACCAAAGGCAAGCACCCTGCCTGGTGGACCTCAGCCATTAACAAACTGTATAACAAAAGAAGGAAGCTACTGCATGTCAGAGCAAAATCCCATGAAGGGAAGACATCTCTGATCAACATTAGCAGAAAACTACGTTCTCTCATAAAAACATCCAAGGCCAACTTTGAGAGAAAAATCGCCAAGGACACTAAAGATAACCACAAAGCCTTCTTCAGCTATGTTAGAAACCTGGGCGGAAACCCTCAGATATGCTCAGAGTTGGTTCACAACAACAAAAAATATACTGAACCCACAGATATTGCCAACATTCTGGCTGACAGGTTCAGTGCAAATTTCTCCCCTCCCTCACCCCCAAAAGAAGAAATACTTATCCGAGCTGAATGTAATCTCCCTGTCATCTCAGATGTCCAAGTGAAAACCGCCCTAAACAAAGCTAAAAACACAGCATCAATGGGACCTGACAGTATCCCGGGTTGCATGTTACGTGAACTCCAAGAGGAGCTAAACCCACACATAAAAATGCTATTTAACCTTAGCCTTACTTCGGGATATGTACCTGAACACTGGCGTACAGCAACTGTGGTGCCACTCCACAAAGGGGGTGCCTCTACAGACCCTGGAAACTACCGCCCCATAAGCATAACCAGCCTGGTCTGCAAAGCTATGGGAAGAATCATTATGGAACTCATAAACAGAGACATAGGGAACCTACAGACACTTGACCCCACCCAGTTCGGCTTTGTAAAGGGCAGATCCTGCCTTTTGAACCTGGTTGACTTTTTTGAAACAGTCACTAGAGCCATTGATGAGGGCAAAGCAGTCCATACAGCCTACCTGGACTTGGCTAAGGCCTTCGACACAATACCCCACTCAGGCATCATAGATAAGCTCAACAGCTTAAACGTAAACCCTTATGTCACTAGATGGGTTGCAAACTGGCTAAAGGACAGAACCCATAAAGTTAAAATCGCTGGAGCAATGTCAGACTCAAAGCCAGTCACAAGTGGTGTCCCACAGGGATCTGTCCTGGGACCCCTCTTGTTCGGCATTTATTTCTCAGATGTTAAAGCAAACATGGGAGGGCTGTGGCTGACAAAGTTCGCAGATGACTGCAAACTAGGCGCCATAGTCGATACACCAGCGGACACATACATCCTACAAAAAGGCCTCACAGAAACGGACAACTGGTGTCGGAGTCACGGCCTTAAACTAAATGCCAAAAAATGTATAGTCATCCCCTTTGGGAAAAACAAAGTACCCACAAATTATCACATAGACAGCAACCCACTGAGTATGGAAAAAGTAATCAGAGACCTAGGGACCCAAGTCAACAGCGACCTCTCATTTGACACCCATGTTGCCAAAGTGGTTATAAAAACATTCTACCTCGCACACCTCATCATGAAGGGATTCACATCCAGATCCAAGGATGTCATTGTACCCCTATACTCCTCCCTCATCAGACCCATGATTGAGTACAATGCCCCATTTGGTATGTACCTCACCCGGCATTTGCAACAGCTGGAGAGACCACAAAAGTACCTCACCAAGAGGATCAAGGATCTCCAACATATGTCTTATTCTGCCAGACTAAAGAAACTTCAGCTCTATTCAGTAGCATACCGCCTGCTCAGAGGTGATCCCTGCCTGACGTACAAGGCCATGTCCAATCATGATCTGATGGACATGCTCCACCTCAAAAAATCCAAATCCATCAGGACCATGAGAGCTAAAGACTTAAACCTCGGCACAAGTATGAATAGGACATGCTGGAGGGATAGATTTATAACCCAGAGGCTTCCCATGCTTTGGAACAAGATCTCAGTTCATATTAGGCAGAGCCCCTCACTGACTCTCTTCAAGAGAAATCTTGATGAGTGGATGGGAGATCGTAAGTTTACCCCAGGGGTCACATCTGTGTCACTGCTAGGCAGGGGCACAGTAAACTAATTCTATTATATAAGGGGACCTTCATTGTGTCACTACTAGACAGAGGCACAGTATTCTAAATTTATTCTGTACATTTTTGTACCATTTCATGGGGTGGCAAAAGCCACATCACTATGGCTAGGCTTACAAATGCCCCAGGGCAGATAGCCTAGTACTATACTATGAAACTATGATTGTGCTGATTGGAACCTGTCTATGAAGGGTGGTTGGTCTAGGGATTGGAGTAAGCATCATCAGTGGTCCTTTTGAACCTTTTTTAAAGTTTTTGTTTCAAGTTTTTAGCTTCTGGTATTTAAGCCCTGCATTTGAGCAGATTTCTGCTTGTTTGCGTGTCGTGCAGCACTGTGCAGTTTTGCAGAATTGTGCACCACAGCTGGACAGATTAATTCAATAGTTTTTCCCTTAGATGCAGCTGTAGCACACTAGTGTAGCCCTCATCCTTAATACTTTTCTGGTCAAAGAAATATTACTAGTGAGCTGAAACCTATTAAACTACAAAAAAAAAAAAAAATCCAGGCAGAAATATCCATCCACAGAGCTCTTCCTTGATCGATCCTGAAAAGCCTCCCTTACTGATAACCGTCTTCAACCTAGCATCATGGACAGCTGACCACCATTGTTTATCCTGCCAACCTTGTTGACTTAGGTCTCTTGAGGCAGTGCAGCAATTGACTCGTACACTGCCAACCTTCTACTAATAATTCACTCGAGTGTGAGAGATGTATCTACACCAGTAATTTTGAATCCATGCTCTCTCGCACTCAAAGCAGTAACACAGAAGAGGTTGTTAACCCAGCCACTACACATACACATAGTACCACTACTCATACACATGATATGCATCTAGCACAAAATCAACATACACAGAGGTTCTTTCAAAAAGCCAACTGAGACACCAGAGACTTCCAAAACACAAGACTGCTACAAGTAACACAATTCCCACAGCACATATGACACAGAGCAATACCAGTGTGTTACCTACCAAGCCCATAAGGAGTGACACTCAAAAACCAAATTTTCTAGATATTGGAGACTCAGTAGTGAGACACATGGATGTCCCACTCACCAGGTTGGACAAGGAGACAGTCACAGTCAGCTGCCTGTCTGGTGCCAGGATTCATCAGATCATGCATGCACTCCATTCTCTCAGCAACAAGTACCATTATGACTCTGTCATAGTTTGTGTTGGAGTGAACAACCTGAGATGTACCTCACTGGACTATATGAAGAGAGACATGATTGAGTTATTTGAGTACATGTTCCAAGCAGGTATATCCCTAGCCTTTTGCAGCATATGACCCTCATTCAGAATGATGCCACATTATAAAAAAAAATGATTGATTTCAATAACTGTCTTAGTTTTTGGTCTCATTCAAAGAGGATCCAATTCCTGTCAGCTAGGAAGCCATGGTCGACAAACCTCACTGCTTTGCCAGAGATGGTTTACACCTAGCACCTCTAGGCTTTTGGCTGCTGGCAAAAGCTCTTGCATCCCCCATAATGCCTTTTTAGGCAAGGTCTCAAATGCAAAATTACCAAACTGAAATTTGCCAGTCATAACAAAATAAGGGTCATGCTGCTAAATGCTAGGAGGTTAAACCAAAAAGTGCACACCCTGGAAACACTTCTGTCACTGGAAGATGTAGATGTCTGTGCAGTCAAAGAAACCTGTTTCAAGGCCTCAGAGAGTATCCTGGCCTTGCAAGACTACAATGCCTTCTACACCTTCAGACCACAAAATGAATGTGTGAGAACCAAAGGAGGTGGTGTTTTTATCGATATTAGAAATTAACTCACCTCCCATCTAGTTAGACCGGACAACTCCATAGAGTTATTCCAAGTTCATGTTATGGTGGGTAAGACCCCCATTCAAGTCACAGCCAGTTATAGATCCCCCTCCATGGGTCGTGATGTGCATGAAGCCTAATAGACCAAACTGGAGACGATCCATATATTATCAAACACTCTGCTTATAGGGATTTCAATTATCCCACCGTCAACTGGGAAACCTATGCTAGCCCTAACTCGCTAGTGCAAAAGTTCCTTGACTTTGTTAACTTAAATGCCCTGGAACAAATTGTTCATACCCCAACAAGAGGAACAAACATACTAGATCTGGTCCTCACCATCTTGTCAAACAGATGCACTACAGCAACTGTCAGGCCCTCATTAGTTAAATCTGGCCACAAGTCAGTCACCTTCAAGCTGACACTAACACCAGAACTCACAACGGTTGAAACTGGACAAAAAAACTTCACCAAGGCTAACTATATCCTCCTAGGTGAAGGTATAAATGCATTCTGAGCCCCACCTCCAGCTGGAAGTGGGAAGTACACCAAAGCTTACACTGCAGCCCTGTACAACCACTTCTATAAGTGGATAGACTTGGCTATACCAGAAAGAATCAAAGCCAGAGCCCCAAGGAAAAACAAGTCACCATGGTAGGCATCCAACATCAATAAACTTTACAATAATGCAAAACGTTGCTGCCCAAGAAAACAAAGATGAGACCTCAACAATGGAAACACACCCTCCTCAGCCTCAACAGGCAAGTAAGACAACTTGTCAAATCCTCTAAGGACTTTGTTAGCAAGCACAGCCAAGGATAACCATAAGGCCTTTTACAACTATGTACATAGCCAAAAAGGTAGGGCCCAAGCATGTGCAGAACTAGTGACCAATGGTATCACACACACTGATCCCACAGAGATAGCAAACTTGTTTGGTTCAACTTTCACTCCCTTATCCTGGCCAGTCCTATCACAAACCCTTCCCCAAAACCCCCACCCCACATATCTGAAGAGCAGGTCATCAAAGCCTTATCCAAGGCAAAAAACACAGCCTCTATGGGACCAGACAGCATCCCAGACTGTCTTCTAAACAAACTAAAACATGAACTAACATCATCATTAAGTACCCTTTTCAATTACAGTCTAACCACATGCTTTGTTTCTGTGGAATACAGTACAGCAACAGTTATTCCCCCTCCACAAAGGTCTAGCAAAAAGACATGGGGAATTAAAGACCCATAAGCCTGACCAACCTCATCTGTAAGGCATTGGAACATATCATTATGGACCTCATAAATAAAGACATAGGCAACATCCAAATCCTGGATCCTACACAATTCAGCTGGTGGATTTTTTTCAAAAATATGACCAGGGATATTGAAGAGGTCAAATCTGTGCACGCAGTATATCTCAACTTAGCAAAGGCTTTTGACACAATCCCACACTCAGACATTACAATAAACTTAGCAAACTGAATGTAAACTTCTTTGTTGTAAGATGGGCTGCCATCTGGCTCACAAACTAGACACACACTATCAAAGTGGGTGACTCCACATCAACCAGCAGACCTGTTACCAGTGGGATACCACAGGGATCAGTTCTGGGCCCTCTACTGTTTGGTATATACTTCTCAGAAGTTCAGGTCAAAGCTAAGACATTGTGGCTGACCAAGTTTGCAGATGACTGCAAACTGGGTGCAATTACTGAATCCCCAAAGGATGCCAGTATACTGCAGGAGGGTCTTACGCAAACCAACATCTGGTGTCTTAGTCATGGTCTCAAACTGAATGCAAAGAAATGCATCATCATTCCCTTCAGCACAAACAATGTCCCTTCACACTATCAAATCAACAACAACACCCTAAGTACCCACAAAGTAGTAAGGACCTGGAACCACAAGATTGTGACCTTAACTTTGACCACCATGTGTCTACTGTAGTAAGGAAGGCTTTCTACATAGCACACTTGATTAGTAAAGGCATCACCTTGAGAGCAAAAGAGATCATAACCCCTCTATATTCGGCACTAATCCATATTTAAGTATAATGCCCCTTTCGGCATGTACCATACAAAACAATTGCAGCAACTGGAGAAACCTCAGAGGATACTAACTGAGAAGATCAATGGACTTCAGCATGTGCTGTACACAGACTGACTAAAGCTCTCTCACTATACTTTGCATTGTACAGACTTCTTAAGGGAGACTTATGCATGGCTTACAGAGCAGATTCAGACCGAAACCTAATGAACTTGCTGCATATCCGTAAATCAAACGGAACGAGGGCTACCCATTCCTGGGACCTAAATATGGCCTGCTACTTAAATAGGATATGCTGAAGGGACAGATTTATTTTCCAGTGACTGCCATGTTTTTGGAACAGGCTACCTATTCATGAGAAACAGAGCACCTCTGTGACACTGTTCGAGGAACCAGAATGAGTGGATGGGGCACCATAAATACTTACCAGGAATAGCACCCACAACCATCCTGGACATGAGCAGCCACTGTTAATGCAATCTTAAGTATTAGCTAACATTTCTATGGTATTACATTGAGATGAAACAGCTAGGCTAGAAATGACCTCTGGGTCGATAGCCTAGTAATCTGCTAAGATTGTATGAACAAGCAATCAAAATGCTTTAGTATGATTTCTCATCAATTAATTAAGACACTTCCTTTTGAATTAGACTACATTCAAACCATTTTTCTTACACTAAAAAGCACACTTTAAAAAAATATTTTAAGAAATTATATATAAATCAATTACTAAAAACAATACATAATTTATTAAAAACAGCAAATAGTTTACAATTTGCCTTCCACCTTAGAACTAAAAAACATATATTTTTTCAGTCTATTTTTTGTTTTCTGAGCCTTTTTAATACCTCAGAATCATTCTGACAGCTTCTTATAGAACTTTAATATGTTTTCTCAAAATGGTTGCCAATGCCAATCAATCCATTTCCTTAAAAAAACATAAATGGATTACCAATCAAGCAACTCTGTCATGAATATAAAATACATACTACATTTAAAAAATTCTGACTTGGCAAGCAGAAGCCTTCTTTCTTAGTACACTAATGATAAAAATGCAGTCATTTAACCCTGGGGGTGTGCCAGTGTTAAGTCACAGCTGCCAAGTTAACTTATATTCCAGAATATTGTCCATACCCCACCCTTTTCTGACTACTGTACCTTATCAACAATGAAAGATAAACATTTCTTAAAATTAAAACAAGGGTTACAAAGTCTGTTTAGGGTATTCGTTAATCTGGTTTTCTTGATGCCATATATGTGTTCCTTTATCCTATCTTTTAACGTCCTATTGGTTTTACCAACATAAAAAACTGGACAAGTAGTACATGTGGTCAAGCATGCCACCCCTGTAGGTTCATAGGTAGGTACTAGGCTATTGGCCCAAGGGCCTACGTAAGCCTAGCCAACAAGGTTCCCTGGCTTATGCCACCCAAGAAAGTTATTTTCCTGTGCCACTGTCGAGCAGAGCCATAGAAGTGATCCCCGGGGTGTATTTCCTATTTCCCATCCACTCATCAAGATTTTTCTTGAAGACTGCTAATGAAGAACTTTGCTTGACATAGATAGGTAGCCTGTTCCAGATTATGCAAAGTCTCTGGGACAGGAATCTATCCCTCCAGCATGTCCTGTTTATTGCGGTGACAAGGTTTAGGTCCCTCAGAGGGATTGGGATTTCTTTAGGTGTAGCACGTCCAACAGCTCTGGGTTTGACATAGCTTTATATGTTAGGCAGTGTTCACCTCGGAGTAGGCGATATGCTATGGAGTAAAGTGGGAGTTTTTTGAGGCGGTCAGTGTAGGGCATTTGTTTGAGGCCAGTAATCCTCTTTGTGAGGTACTTCTGTGGCCTTTTCAGCTGCTGCAGATGTCTTCTGAGGAACATTCCAAAAGGGGCATTGTACTCTATAATGGGTCTAATGAGTGTCGAGTAGAGGGGAACAATGACCTCTTTTTTCCTGGATGAGAACCCTTTTATGATGAGGTGTGCTATGCAGAAGGTCTTCCTGACTACCGTGGCGATATGACTATCAAAGGAGAGACTACTCTCCACCTGGGTCCCAAGGTCTCTTATCACACATTTGGTGTTAAGTAGATTACTGCCTATGTGGTAGTTCATGGGTACAGAGTTTTTACCAAAGGAGATGACACTGCACTTTTTGGCATTGAGCTTGAGGCCATGGCTCTGACACCAGGCATCTGTCTCAGTGAGGCCCTTCTGTAGGATGTCCACATCATTTGGGGACTTGACTATGGCTACTAGTTTGCAGTCATCTGCAAACTTTGTTAGCCTGTACTTCAGAGAAGTAGATACCAAACAGGAGAGGTTCCAGGACAGAACCCTGTGGTACTCCAATTGTCACTGCTTTGAGGTCAGATTTGGAGTCTGCAACTTTTACAGTGTGGGTTCTGTCAGTGAGCCAGTTGGCAACCCATCTTGTGATGTAGGGATTTATACCTAGTTTTGTGAGTTTAGCTATAATTCCAGAATGGGGGATGGTGTCGAAAGCCTTGGTGAGGTCAAGATAGGCTGTGTGAACCACCTTACCCTCATCTATGGCTTTGGTGACTGCCTGAAAGAAGTCGATCAGGTTCAGGAGGCATGATCTGCCTTTCACAAACCCGAACTGGGTGGGATCCAGAGTTTGGAGGTTACCAATGTCTTTGTTTATGAGTTCCCATGATGATACGTTCCATGGCCTTGCAGACCAGGCTCATCAGGCTAATAGGTTGATAGTTTCTGGGATCAGTGGTGGCACCCCTTTTGTGGAGTGGGATAATTGTTGCTGTGCACCATTCAGTGGGCACAAAACCTGATGCAAGGCTATTATTGAACATGGTGCTTAAGTGGGGTGCCAGTTCGTTCTGAAGTTCATGTAAAACGCAGCCTGGGATGTTGTCCAGTCCCATGGATGCTGTGTGTTTGGCTTTAAAGAGTGCAGCATTTTACCTGCATAGTTATGATTACAGGGACTCTGCATTCTTCCTGTATAGATATGTGCCCTTTAGGGGGTGAGGGGGAGGTAAAGTTAGCACTGAACCTATCTGCCAGGATGTTGGCAATATCAGTTGGTTCTGTAATTTTCTTGCCTTTGTGCTGTATCTGGGTCACATCTGGGTGTTGCCATCGAGATTCTTGACATAGCTATAGAATGCTTTGTGGCTGTCCTTAGAATTAGTGGTGATTTTGTTTTCATAGCTAGCTTTGGAAGCTCTTTTAAGGGATCTCAGCTTCTTACTGAGGCTCACCAGGGAGCTCTTCCACTCATGGGATTTTACTCTGTTTTGCAACAGTTTCTTCCTTCTGTTGTACAGTTTGTTTATGGCTGGGGACCACCAGATTGGCTTCCTTTTTTTGGAGGATAGCATCTTGGTTCTGTTTGGGATAGCACGATCCATGCACTCATGTAAGTGCTTATAGAGTGCATTTGTGTAGGATTCAGCAGATCTAACTGTATTGTCCATCTGCATGGGTGTCATGAAGTTCACCACTTCTGTCTTAAGAAGCATAAAGTTGGTTTTGGAGAAATTGTTTACCATGGTTTCCTTAATGGGGGGTGGGGGTGGGATGTGGATATCAAGGGTGATTAGCTTATGGTCGCATCGGACCAATGAGGAGTTGACTTCAGGTGTGGAACACCGATCACTCATGTTGGTAATGACTAGGTCTAGGATATTGTTGCCCCTGGTGGGGTGTGGATAAGTTGATCCAGGGCACTGGAGTTTATGAATTCCAGAAAGCATTGAGCTAAGGAGTTGGTACATGAGTAGTTTTCCCAGTTAATGGTGGGGTAGTTGAAGTCGCCCATTATTAGGGTGTTTGGTTGAACCCTAATATTTAACAGTACATCAAGAAAAGAGGAGTGGGAATCCTGGGGCATGGTGGAGGATCTGTAGCAAGCTACAATTTGGATTGCAGTTTTGCCCAGAGTTAGTTGCACTTGGATAACCTTGAATACATTATGATGAGCAACTAGCCTGGAGGTGTTGGATATCCTTAATGAATATGGACACATATCCGCCTTTGGTATTTCGGTCCAGTTACATGGCCGAAAAGTGTGGTATAAGTTATAGTCTAGTAGTGCAGGGGTGCTCTCTGGAGCCTTGAACAAGGTCCCGGTCACTGCACAGATATCGATGTTCTCCATTTTAAGGAGTGCCTTGAGTGAGTGCATTTTGAGATTTAGACTTCTAACATTGAGTAGCATTACCCTCAGTTTTTGCTTGCCTGTTCCTGTTACGGTGGTGAATTTGTTATTTGAACCTTGCCTAAAAAAAGGCACTATAGGGGCAGGAAGAGCCTTAGCTAGTATCTGGAATCCCAGGGGCGACAGGTGCAGGCCATCTGTGGCAAAGCATCATGGTCTGTCGGCCATGTCATTCCAAGCAGACAGATACTGGATTCCCTTAGAATGACACCAAAAGCTTAGCCAATTGTTGAAGTCAATCATTTTGTCGTTGTACTGCGGTATCATTTGGGGTGATGGCAGAATGCTACTCAGGGCTAGGGTCATACCTGCCTGGGCTACAAGATCGGAGAGCTCTTCCAGGTCTCTTTTCATGTAGTCCAGGGAGGTATGTCTCAGGTTATTCACACCAACATGAACAATGACAGAGTCATATTTGTACTTGTTGTGGAGTGACCTGAGTGTGTGGGTTATGTGGCGGATCCTGGCACCCGACAGGCAGCTGACAGTAACCTTCTCCTTGTTTAGCCTGGTGAGTGGGACATCAGTGTGCCTGACTATAGAGTCATACATGACTAGTGTGTTGGGTTTGTTGTTTTGCCTTATTGGCTGTGGTTTAGTGGCACACTGAGTTTGTGGGCTATGTGCCATTTGGGTTGTGTTGGGGGATGGAGGTTGCGTGCGTTTCTGCTGTGGAGATCTCTGTTGCTTAGACAGATTATTATTGAGAGCCTCCACAAATGTTTTTGTGTTGCTATGTGTGGATTTTGGTGGTATAGATTTAGTGAGACTATGTGATGAGTGTGGTGTGGAGCAAATGTTTACCTTCTCCTCATGACTGTCAAATTCAGTCTTGGTTGGAGAGAGCTTTACCTCCAGTTTGGCTAGGTAAGTGCATCTCTCACAGGTTGTAGTGCTGGGTGGTAGGAGGAGAGGGTTGTCTGTGTACATGAGGCAATTTCTCTATTGCCCCAAGATGCCCAGATTCATCAGATAGACAGGAGAGAACACTGAGAGCTGACCCTTGGACATGCCTGAATAAAAAAATATTTTCCTCTAGATAAGTGAGGAAAGTGAGTACAAGAGCTGTTTTTCTCTAAGCAAGTGAGAAAGGTTAAGTACAAAAACTGTTTTCCTCCAGGTAATGAGGAAGATTGAGTGCTATAGTAATTAGTAGCTTATTTAGTGCTTACAAGTTCTGAACAAGTGCATGAATAAGCAAATTTAAGTGCTAAAACTAAGAATCTGTATCTGCACTAGACGAGTTACAGGACAGAAACAAGTGCAAATGCAGGCTTTCAAATCAGAAAGTTGAGAGAGATGGAAGAGATTGCCCAAATGGCCAATAACTACAATTTCTGGGCCAGAACCTCTCCTTATGTGGTAGACAGGTTACCTAGTGCTTACCACTCCCACTGATAAGCTAGAGGGCTTTGCTCCAATACAGAAAGACTTGGGGGAGGGGGGGCTCAGAAGCTTACATACAGTCCTGGATACAGCAAATCTATATCTGGAACACTAGTTACAGGAAAGGTAGGAAACAGGCTTATAGTTTTGTTTTGTTTTTTTTACATACATAAAAGTAGTAAAAACAATTCACATGCAGTGCAAGCTAGCACACTTGAGTATGTAGCAATATTAGACCAAACACAGTTTAAAAAATTCAATTAAATTAAAAAGGACTAAAAGCAACTGCAGAAAGAGTTTATTAAGTAGAATGTGGTAAAGAGATGGGACTGGGGGAGTGTCCCAGATCTACAGTGGGGCGGGCAACTGCAAAAGCCACCAAATTTAAACTACAAATCAAAAATAGGGGGGGTAAGACAAAACAGTTTCAACAGAGATCTAAGATACAACTAACAGTACAAACTCTAAGAAAACCAAAAAAATATACTCAGCTCTGTATATTTGCAGATCAGTCTCTCAGAACAGGGAGATAACAGTTTCAACAGAGATCTAAGCAACAATTAACAAACTCTATAACCAAAAAAAAAATATACTCAGCTCTGTATACTTGCAGATAGTCTGGAAGGCAGTCTCTCAGAACACAGGTTCCAGTAATTAAATGCAGGCTGTTACACCACAATTGCATCTACTAGGGCAGGCCAAACTTCTCTCTTGGTAATTCATTTATGGTTTTCACTGAAATTGATTGATTTTTTTAGTATCAGCTTGATTTTTATATTTCCTTATAGTTGTAGTTGCATGGTTGTTGCATATCAATTAATTATGCATGAGCTTGGCATTTTATTGGTAGGATTTTAAATAAATTATGGGGTTTTCTTGTGAAAATTACTTTCATGAAGTCCCTGTAAATACAAGGGATTTGTAGTATCGATAAATCTGTGGCAAGTGTCCATTTTGGACTTTTTTGTGTTTTGGGATTTGGTGCAGTATTTTTGGTTCTTAGGTCAGAATTTAATCAGTTTGTTAGTTATAATCTTCTCACTAACTGATATAATAAGCTTGATAGGGTATCCCTTCTCTAAAAACATCCCTCATTATCTCTAATTCATGCAAAAACTTTTCATCAGTAGAAAAAAAACAAGGCTGGACAATCTTACCAATTGTCCCTTAATAAAGTTCTTTTTCTGCCAAGGGGGTGACAGCTATTATAATGAAGCAAATTATTAGAATATGTGTGTTTTCTAAAAATATTAGATTCATAACAATCATTCTTAATAATGGTGACATCTAAAAATCTATGTAGTGCCTGTGTTGTTTAGCTTCAAATCTTAAAACAAGAAGTTGGGTATTTAAATAACTTAAAAGATCATGTAACATACATTGCAATCCTCTCCAAATATTAAATGTATCATCCAAATCCCAAGTATTTACTTAAATATTGCCAATAAGGGTAGTTCATGACATAAGTCATCTCTTACCACCATAGAACAACATTTGCAAAAATGGGTGCTAATGCAGATCCCCTCTCCACACCTTTAAACTATGTATAGTATTCACTCCCAAAATGTACAAAGTTCTTACAAAGAACCATTTCCATGCATTGTGTAACAACTTTTCATGCATTATTTGTCAATGTACTATCAAAATGTAATGATTTAGAAAACCATTCCATACCCATATCATGGGAGATGACTAAAAACAAATCCTTAACACCAGTCGTCACTAAAATAGAGTCAATGACAAAATCATTGCTATAGATCATATGAGTAAATGAGAGTCTTTAAAAGGGTTTAATGTTTCTAGTCTGATGAAGTTCTGTTTATAGTGGAACAAAAGAATTTAATTTTTTTAATAAATTTTGAGACTTGATTGTGCTCTGGCATTCTATGATTAGACAATTCCAGCACAAAGTATGATTTGTACTTGTGCTAATATCTTACTTATACATTAGTAACCCTACTGTCTTGAGTCAATGTATTTTTCACAGAAAGGGTTTTTCATTAGATATTTGCCCATATAAAAGTTTTTATACTTCTAACACTTGCAGAACTGCCACCACCAGAATCAACCAAAAGATTACACAGAAATGAGGACATTAAACTATGATACTGCTAAAGCTACCTTTGGCTGAGTGTAAACTCAATGAGGTATTATTTTTATTTTATTTATTTTTATTTTACATTTGTTGACCGGGATAGTCTAGATGGATACATGTCCATTTTCAGTAGAGGCCCGGGGAGATAAGCTCCAATACAGATAAATGAAAAACTTAGTACTCAATATACAAAATAAGACTAAATAAAATATTCATATTAAACAAGCAGATTCCAGGTACATCAAGAGAAACATAAAAGAAAAAAAATGACTAAATAGCAGCATTAGTTGTAAACAATGAATATTACAGGTAACAACATAAAATACTGTGAGGACAAAAAAAAAACTTGTAGTGCAAGAATGCTTATAGTATACAATATGCAGGTCTAAAATATAGATAAACAGAAAGACTAAGGTCAAAAGAGGAGACAGGTTAATTATATGCAAGTATAATGTAAAGAAAAAAATATTCTTCAGTAGGAAGTGTATAGAGTGACTGGGCACAGTGCAGTTTAAGAGGAAATCTATATTTATAGGTAAAATAATATGTATTGGTTTATGAGTAGTGAGGGATAGGCAGAGCTAAGTTTAATTAGGTGGATAGAAGCCTAGTCAGGTTTAGTACAGGGGCACAACTACTGTGTTCTAAGGTAGAGTTTTAGTCTATTTTTGAAGAGTGATGGAAAGGGAAGAGAGGAAAGGTCACTGGGGAGAAGATTCCAGGTTTTTCCAACAGCATTAGAGAAGAGAGATTCACCAGCATTGTTGTTAGGTTTAGAGGTATATAGGAGATTTTTGTGTGAGGAACGTAGTGATTTCAGATTTGTGTATGGAGTGATGAGGGTAGATAGAACAGGAGTACAGGAAGGTTTATAAAGAGTTTTATGGACAATGGTTAATTGATGGAATTTAATCACGTTTTGTAGTTCAAGCCATCCAAGCTGCTTTATATTTATGCAGTGGTGGGTTCTGTAAGGGTTTCTTGTTGCAAATCTAGCTATGTTATTGTAGGAAGTTTCCAGTTTTCTGAGGTTATTTTTAGAAAGGTTAGTAAAAATAGGTGAGGAATAGAGGAGGGTAGAGATTAGATGAGTATGAGCTATGGTTGTTCTAGCTGTGGGAGAAAGGTAAGATTTAATTCTATAGAGGGAGCCAAGTTTTTTGTTGACAGTTTTTATTGTATTGTTGATATGGTTGTCAAAGTTCAAATGGTTATCAATGGTGATACCCAATAGTTTGGTAGTTGTGTCTGGCGATATAATGGTGCCATTAGTGGATATAATTGAGAAATAAAGTGGAGAGGAGTTTAGTTTTTTTAGGGTTCAAAAGATGGCAACGCTGTGCAAACCATTGTTCAACTGTGTTAAATGCCTTCTGGGTAAGAGAGAGAAGTTCAGTTGTGGATTTGGCTGAGCATATAAGTGTGGAGTCATCAGCATATTGTATGCATGTGGCTTGGGGGATGTCTAAATGAAGGTCATTAATAAATATTGAGAAGAGCGGAGGTCCTAGTATGGACCCTTGAGGGACACCTAGGGTAACTGGTTGTAGGGTAGAAATAGTCTTATGCCAAATTACTGCCTGTTGTCTTTTATCTAGGTAGGACTGGAACCATTTTATAGAAGGTGCATCTAATGATGGGGATTCTAGTATGTCGATGAGAATCTGATGATTGACCATGTCAAATGCTTTGGACAGGTCAATGAATAGTGCTGAAGAAAGGTTATTAAGGTTACGGTTTTTGTTTATGCAATCTGTAAAGGAAAGGAGGGCAGTGGTAGTGCTGTGTGAAGGTCTGAAACCATGTTGACAGCTGGAAAGTAAGTTATTTTGGGTTAAGTGGTCAAGTAATTGCCTATGGATACATTTCTCCATGATCTTTGCTAGGGGTGAGAGAAGGGCAATAGGGCGGTAGTTGGAGAGCTCATTTGAGTGTCCGTCTTTATGGAGGGAATAATATGAGAGACTTTCCATAGGCTAGGTATGTGACCTTTGGTAATAGTCCTATTGATCAGAATGGAAATAGGATAAGCTATAGCTTTGGCTGATAGCTGTAGAAAATCGTCAGGTAGTCGATCTGCTGAGGGAGAGCATGGTTTTAGTTTTTGTATAAGGCTTAGAATGTATGTAGTTGTGACAGGTTGTAAATGAAAAGAGTTATAGGAAGGTATAGTGAAGTTATTAGGTGATAGCTGACTAGCCAGTGTTTGGATAGTATTAGTAAAGAAGGTATTGAATGTATTGTCTGTATTCATGGGATTAGTATGGTCAGTATTTTGAGGGTTAGGTGTGGTGGATTGACCTGGGTGGAGTAATTGGTTAATGCTAGACCAGAATTTTTGAGGGTTGTTTTCATTAGTTTGTTGGAATTGTAGGTAGTAATTTCTTTTATCAGAGAGTATAGCTTTCTTAGTGTAATTTCTTAACTGTCTAAAGGTTTGTTGGTCAACAGGATTTTTAGTCATTCTCCATTTGGCCCAATGTTTATTTCTAAGGTGCATTTTGCATTTGGTTGCTTTTGAAAGCCATGGGGCAGATTTGGTTTTAACTCTAATTAATCTGGTTGGAGCGTGTTGGTTGAGAATGGCAAGAAAGTTAGAGTTAAAGTAATTGATGGCTTCTTCTAAAGGGAGGTGTTTTAAGGGAGACCAATTGCAAGCTCTTAGTTCTTTTTCAAATAGTTCAGGGTTAAAGTTCTTTTTGGATCTGATAACAGCAGGAACAGAAGGAATCACCACAGGATAAAAATCTCCGTTATAATATAAAACGTCTTTATTTAGGAACAAAAAATGAGCGCTTTCACGTAGGATAACTACGCTTCTTCAGATATTTAGTTCTTTTTGGATCTGATATTTTTGACAGATGCTGGATTGGGAGTATGAGTTTTGTGCCTGATAATATAGGTCAGTGAATGGTCACTTATATCATCAGGGAGAGTTCCTGAATCATAGTTGTGAGGGAGATGGTTTATGAGAATCCAGTCTAATATTCTAGCTTTGTGGTTTGTTTTATTGATCCTGGTGGGGGATGTAATAGTTTGAGTAAAACCATATAGGTTAATGTGGGTTGTAGGGAGGCTGGTGCAATAGCAGTTCCAGTCAATGTTTATATCTCCTAGGATTATGGTTTCTTGAGGCAAGTGTTGGGATAGCCAGCAAAGAATATTTTCCATGGTGGCAATGTTATTACCAGGAGGAAGATACATACAGATGATATAGATGGATTTGGCATTGTTAATATGAAGTTTGGAGATGAGAATTTCTGCATTAGAATCAAGGGGTATTTTACAGTTGTAGGTTGTTAACTGTAAGCCTGATTTAAATAGAATAGCTACCCCTCCTCCTTTCTTGGGTACTCGGTTGAGTCTTAGTATGTTATATCCAGGTGGAAGGAATTCATTGTTCATAGGTTCATAGGTTCATAGATTAGTACTAGGCTAACTGCCCTTGCGAGTCATTTTAAGCCTAGCCAATTATCCCTTGTGAGACTCAAACCCTGCACCTTGTGTTTGTAAGGCAAACATCTTAACCATTAGGCCACCATCCATTGTCTTTGATAGCAGATTTTAACCATGTTTCTGTTAAGCAGAGGATATCAAAGGAATATACTTCTACTAGAGCTTGGAGTTGAGGTACTTCACACTTCTAAAGACTAGTGTGGTCTCCTTTAAGGCCCCAGGCGGGCGGAAAACAGTACTCAAGCCGCTGAATCACTTACAAATGCCTTCTACCAGCACCTGCAGGACTGCATGGATAAGGCAATCCCAAGCAAAACAAAGACTCTTTGTACCAAAGGCAAGCATCCAGTCTGGTGGACCCCAGCCATAAACAAACTCTACAACAAAAGGAGGAAGCTACTACAAGATAGAGCAAAATCCTTAAAAGGTAAGACACCCTTGATCACTATAAGTAAAAACTAAGAGCTCTCATAAAATCATCCAAAGCAAATTTCGAGAGAAAATAGCTAAAGACTCAAAAGACAATCATAAGGCCTTCTTTAGCTATGTTAGAAACCTGGGAGGAAACTCCCAGATATGCTCAGAGCTAGTTCAAAATGATGTGAAGATTACTGATCCTACAGACATTGCCAACATACTGGCTGACAGGTTCAGTGCAAACTTCTCCCTCCCCAAAAGGAGAGATATCTATACCAAACGATTGCAGCCCCCAAACATCTCCAGCGCCCAAGTGAGAACTGCTCTCTCCAAAGCAAAAACACAGCATCCATGGGACCTGATGGTGTCCCGGCTGTGTGCTCCATGAACTCAATGAGGAATTAAACCCACAGCTAGGACAGCTGTTTAATCAAAGTCTTACCTCTGGATACGTACTCAAGGAGTGGCGACTGCAACTGTGGTACCACTTCACAAAGGCGGTGCCTCCACCGACCCTGGAAATTACCGCCCATTAGCTTGACAAGCCTTATCTGCAAAGCCATGGAGAGGATCATAATGGACCTCATAAATAAAGACATAGGGAATTTGCAGACTTTGGATCCAACCCAGTTTGGCTTTGTCAAAGGCAGATCATGCCTTTTAAACTTGGTTGACTTTTTCCAAACAGTCACCAAAGCCATTGATGAGGGAAAGGCAGTCCATACAGCCTACCTCGATCTGGCTAAGGCCTTCGATACAATACCCCATTCGGTATCATTGAAAACTCATCAGTTTAAATGTCAACCCATACATCACAAGATGGGTTGCAAACTGGCTGAGTGACAGAACCCACAGGGTCAGAGCTGCTGGCGCCATGTCAGACTCAAAGCCTGTCACAAGTGGTGTCCCACAGGGCTCAGTCCTGGGCCCACTCTTGTTTGGCATCTACTTTTCCAAGTACAAGCAAACACAGGAGGGTTATGAGCTGACAAAGTTTGCAGATGACTGCAAACTGGGCGCCATAGTAGAAAACACATCTGACACAGATATCCTTCAGAAGGGTCTCACAGAAACGGATAACTGGTGCCAGAGCCACGCCTAAAGTTAAATGCCAAAAATGCATAGTCATACCCTGGAAAAACAAGGTTACCCTAGCTACCAAATAGGTGGCAATCCACTGAGCACAGAAGAAGTTATCAGGGACCTGGGGACCCAGGTTGATAGTAGTCTGTCATTCGACACCCATGTAGCTAAAGTAGTTAGGAAGACCTTCTACATTGCCCACCTTATCATGAAGGGATTCTCATCTAGATCAAGGGAGGTCATAGTCTCCCTTTACTCATCACTCATCAGACCAATGATTGAGTACAATGCCCCATTCGAATGTATCTGACCCGACACTTGCAGCAGCTGGAGAGGCCACAAAAGTTCCTCACCAAAAGGATAAAGGGTCTCAAAAATCTGTCCTATGCTGCCCGACTGAAAGAACTCCAGCTCTATTCAGTCGCCATCACATGCTCAGAGGTGACCTTTGCCTAACATACAAGGCCATGTCAAACCCAGATTTGATGAATATGCTTCACCTCAAAAATCTAGATCCATCAGAGCCACAAGGGCGGAGACTTAAACCTTGACACGGCTATTAATAGGACGTGCTGGAGGGATAGATTCATCACCCAAAGACTCCCTATGCTGTGGAACAAAATCCCGGTACATGTGAGGCAGAGCACCTCGCTGGCCTTGTTCAAGAGAAATCTTGACCAATGGATGGGAGATCGCAGATATACCCCAGGGATTACCTCAGTGTCACTGCTCGACAGAGGCACAGAAAAATAATGGGTATAGTTCCCCATACTAAAGGGGTGGCCTAAGCCACAAAACGATGGGCTAGGCTTGTAAATGCCCTCGGGCAGATAGCCTAGTATGAACCTATGAACCTATGAACCTATGAGAATCCAGTCTAATATTCTAGCTTTGTGGTTTGTTTTATTGATCCTGGTGGGGGATGTAATAGTTTGAGTAAAACCATATAGGTTAATGTGGGTTGTAGGGAGGCTGGTGCAATAGCAGTTCCAGTCAATGTTTATATCTCCTAGGATTATGGTTTCTTGAGGCAAGTGTTGGGATAGCCAGCAAAGAATATTTTCCATGGTGGCAATGTTATTACCAGGAGGAAGATACATACAGATGATATAGATGGATTTGGCATTGTTAATATGAAGTTTGGAGATGAGAATTTCTGCATTAGAATCAAGGGGTATTTTACAGTTGTAGGTTGTTAACTGTAAGCCTGATTTAAATAGAATAGCTACCCCTCCTCCTTTCTTGGGTACTCGGTTGAGTCTTAGTATGTTATATCCAGGTGGAAGGAATTCATTGTTCATAGGTTCATAGGTTCATAGATTAGTACTAGGCTAACTGCCCTTGCGAGTCATTTTAAGCCTAGCCAATTATCCCTTGTGAGACTCAAACCCTGCACCTTGTGTTTGTAAGGCAAACATCTTAACCATTAGGCCACCATCCATTGTCTTTGATAGCAGATTTTAACCATGTTTCTGTTAAGCAGAGGATATCAAAGGAATATACTTCTACTAGAGCTTGGAGTTGAGGTACTTTATTGTTTATGCTACGTATATTAAGATGGGCTACTTGGAGGGAATTGATAGGGTAAGGATTTTGGCTGTGGAGAGTACTAGGAGTATTTGTTGGGCCTGGGTTAGGGTGGATATCTCCATCTTTAATTGAGAGTAGTAATCCTATATAGCTTGGGTTAGGGAATTTGCTGTATAGAAATAGATTTTTCCTGAGATTAAGGGTGTAATATTTAATATGTAGTATTCTATGATACTTTGCAAGTAGGTATTTGGGTAAAGTTGTTATATTAGCATGGTTAAAGAGGAGTGGAAGGGATAGAGCATTGAATTCCTTGTTAGGATAGAGATGGTCTAGATGTAGTGGATATTCATAGGAAGTAAGTAGCCAAAGATTAGAGGAAGAAGTAGTAGTGTGAATAAAAGTAGGATAAGTAATGGGGTGGGAGGTTTATACATTGTGCAGATTTACTATTGGATATATATAGGTAAAATTTGGAAGGAAAAAGGGTGAGGTTGGAGAAATGTGAAGGTGGTGGTAAGATGGAAGGGAGTGGTAAGAGAAGGCAAAAGTAAGAGAAGATGAAAAGTAGTAGAGTATTCTGGGAGTACTAGGAGAAGGAAGAGGTGTGGCTAGTAATTTCTAGAAGTAATTGGAGGAGGAAGAGGTGTGGTTAAGGGGTGGGTGGGATTTGGGGGTAGGGAGAGGAGCGGAGTGAGCCCGCAGGGTGAACAGAGCGGGTTGAGACAGATACAAATGCAGTTGTAAAAACAATCAGCAAGACTGACTCCAGAAGGTAAGTTAGAAAAGACAGGTGTGGGAAAAGGATAGTGAGAAGTAAGTCTAGAAGAGGTGGGTGTGGATAGTAGAAATAGAGAGTAAAGTGAGTGGACTAAATAGTAGTTAAGGAACAGCAGGAAAAAATAAATGTAAGTTCAGGGCATAAGAGACAAGAAAGAGAGAATAGCTGGGGTAAGGGAGCCCCCTAGTGTACAGGTCTGATAATTACAAGGCTGATAAGAGAGGGAGTTAGAGTACAAGCAAGGAAAAGGTTGCTGGACAATGGGAGTTTTTTAAAATGGGTATGGGAAGAGAGTGTATGAGGTACAGCAGGGGGGGGTAGAGGCTGCTGGCTGTCCTAGCTCAGGACTTTCTCTAACCATGTAGTATAGGTACAATAGTGGAAAGTCTTTCGGGCAGGAATTATTCCACAAACATACTTTGCTGGTGTCCTTTGGAGAGGTATTGAGGTGAGCCTCCGATAAGTTGGAGAGGGTCCTTTATGCTCCTAAAGACTAGTGTAGGTAGCACAAAATGAGCAGGTAACTTGAGGAGGCAAGAGAGAGAAGGTAGGGATGAGAAACAGTAGATTTCACATAGCAAGGTAAGCTTACTCATACATTATGTCTATCAAACAGGACAGCTCACGAGTAAAGAGCCTCAGTAGAAACGAAGCATATAAATCCAAAAAGAACTAAATGAGGCTCACCACAGCAATGAGAAGAAAACCAACGATACTTTATTCAGGATAAAACTGCAGTAAAGGAGTAGTAAGCGCTTTCACGTTACAAGAACGCTTCTTCAGACTTTGAAAACACTGCCATTCTAACTTCCTTTATATATCACAAACTACCAATTGACTAACATTTAATTGAATCTTCAATTAATTCATCAGGTGAAAATCATCAGAATAATTAAAATATTTAAAACACTTAAAGCAACAAATCCTTAAACACTTGAAACAAACAAATCCATTGCTTGCCATTATACATATATAATATAATAATCTCAGAGAAAAACACATTTGTTATGTAACAAGTAATACAAAATTTCATATTTCCCTTGATATTGCATATATTAATTGATTTAAAATATGTGTAAATGTATAGATTATTCATAAAAATATATCAATACTAAAATATTATAAATATTAAAAAAAAATAATAATATATATTATATTATAAATAAGTAAAATATTTATTTACAATCCAATACTATGAATATTGTACTCATAGGCATTTATAGCACATTATAAGTATCTATGCTGTTGGACTATGGCTTGTGCAAGTAGTAGGGGAATTAATGAAATCAAATGTAGATATATATATATTACTTCTTATGGGGTTAATGCATATAGGGACGTGCTGCTAGAAATGGTTTCAAGGAAATCTTGTCATTTAAGCCATGTCCCTTATGACTCTGCAGCCTCATGATCCATCTGTTTTCACGTTCTTCAGTGAAATTCTTTATATTCCCTAGCCTATTTGTTACTCTTATCAATTCGATAACATTGAAATAAAATCTATGTGTTCTTCCATGCTCTATAGTATGTCGTGCTAGGGCGTTGTGTTCATCACTCTTACTAATAGCATATAGATGTTCCCTAATACGCTCCTTTAAGGTTCTGTTAGTTTTACCTACATAAAAGCATGTACAAATATCACATACAGCCAAATATACTAGATTCCTTGATTTACAATCAGCGTAAAAGTCAAATTTGTATTCCCGTCCTGTGTCAGGATGTACAAATGACTTTTTTCCTGATAGATATGTACAATAGTTGCAACTCCTACATGGTAGTGTACCCTGTCTATTCGTCCCCACATCATTTCTACTATCCCTGTTCTCATAACACAATAGTCTTTTTAAAGATTTCATATTCTTATATGAGAAACTGGGTTTACTACCCACTATTTGTGTAATCTTCTCATCACTAGTTAATATACCCCAGTTCTTCTCTATGACATTTTTAATTCTATTGTTCATGTTAGAGTATTGAATAATCACCCTATGTCTACTGTTATTCCTGTCATTCTTCACCATCTCTCCTTTATTTCTATTATAAATAGGGTCTACCTTTACCTACCCTTGTTGTTTCATTAACTTCATAAACAGCATTTGCTTCTTGTTTACTATATCCCCTCATTAAAAAATCATCCTTCAACATGTCCTGTTTCTTGCTATAATTATGGCTATCTGTCGTGAGACGTGACATTCGTAATGATTGTCCTTTCACTATATTCCTATATAGATGCTGAGGATGCATACTGCTCCTGTGTAGCATGTTGTTCTTCCAACATTCTTTCCTATAAATCTCTGTTTGGACTCCATTCACTGTCTTCATAACTTTCACATCTAAAAATTCTATCGACTCATGAGAAAATCTCTCTTCAAACTTTAGAAAGTTAGTTGTTCCATTAATATAACTAATGAATTCATTGAGTTCTAATACAGTGCCTCCCCATATGAAAAACACATCGTCTACAAAACGTTTGTAGAACTTTATGTATTTGCTAAAAATCACATGAGACAAAACAAAAGTACACTCCCAATAAGCCAACACTAGGTTGGCGTAGGAGTTTGCGCATGGAGTCCCCATCGCTACACCTTTCATCTGTAAGTAGTATGTATTGCAGTATGAAAAAACATTATTCTCTAAAACCAATTCAAGTAGGGATAAAATCTGGATTATTTTACCCCTTGCTATTCCTACTTTTGTTAAATATAATCTTAGATAATCCATCCCTGTGTCATTCGGAATGGATGTGAAGAGTGAAACGACATCCAAAGTAACTAACATCTCACTTCCTTTCTCATTATTTTTCATGATATACGTACCATAACTTTCTAAAAAATCTTGTGTGTCTTTTAATATGGAGCTAGTGTTATTGACAATAGGGCGAAGTTGTTTCTCAATAAAAATTGATGCTGGTTCCATCAACCATCCACCTCCCGATACTATCGGTCTTAGAGGTGGGTTCACACTAGTCTTGTGTATCTTTGGTAAACCTCTTATCACAGGGACAAGTGGGTGTTCTATTAATAAGTATTTATATAAATCATCATCAATTGTATTGCATAGTAACATATCATATAATTCGGAATGTACTTTCTTGATCAAATTATTGAGTGTCGCTTTATTCAATATATTATAGGTCTCATTGTCACACAACATACTAACCATACTATTCTCATAGGCGTCAGTATCCAAAATTACTATCGCCCCACCCTTATCTGCCTGTCTAATAATTATTTTATCATTTTCCTGTAATGTTTTAATTGAGCATAGCTCCACTTTATATATTTCAAATAAATCACGTTCACATACTTTTTCAAATGTCTCTAGAATAGGATGTATCTGTGGAACAAAAACAGAAGGTTTTGAAAAAACACTCTTATTTCCTTTTTCATTGTTACCGAATAGCAGTTTCAGACCAACATTATGTATGAACATCTTTAAATCTAATATTATATCAGTAATGTCTGAGGATTTAGATGGTATAAAAGAGAGGCCATGGCTTAATAGAGATCTCACGACTTCTGTCAAACAATGTTTGGATAAATTAACAATCAAGTCTGAGTTACTGGTTTCAGTATTTTCCTTTGGAATTCGTACCTGTCTTCCGATGATTTCCGTTTGGCTGGACGCCCCCATGGCGTCCAATTCGCTTCGGAAAACTGCCGGATGGGCAACGGAAAAGAAGGAAAGGAATTCCCTTTATCGGATAAAGAATATGAAAGAATATGAAATCTTTAAAAAGACTATTGTGTTATGAGAACAGGGATAATAGAAATGATGTGGGGACGAATAGACAGGGTACACTACCATGTAGGAGTTGCAACTATTGTACATATCTATCAGGAAAAAAGTCATTTGTACATCCTGACACAGGACGGGAATACAAATTTGACTTTTACGCTGATTGTAAATCAAGGAATCTAGTATATTTGGCTGTATGTGATATTTGTACATGCTTTTATGTAGGTAAAACTAACAGAACCTTAAAGGAGCGTATTAGGGAACATCTATATGCTATTAGTAAGAGTGATGAACACAACGCCCTAGCACGACATACTATAGAGCATGGAAGAACACATAGATTTTATTTCAATGTTATCGAATTGATAAGAGTAACAAATAGGCTAGGGAATATAAAGAATTTCACTGAAGAACGTGAAAACAGATGGATCATGAGGCTGCAGAGTCATAAGGGACATGGCTTAAATGACAAGATTTCCTTGA